>NC_086109.1:51319888-51411457 GCF_963921235.1 Mobula hypostoma | reverse complement strand
CTGTACAGTGTTAGACAAAACGTTGTTTTCTCAGGGCATGCACTGCTTTCACAATACAAGTAGTGAACATTTCAATTTTACACCAAAGTACTTACTGCAAACCTAATAGAAACACCTTAGGTTAACTTCCCACATGATTCTGAGATGTCTGAAAGTTATTTCATGTTACTGCAGTGTAAGACAAAAAAGTTGATTTCTCAGTGCATACAATGCTTTGACAATACAAGTTGCATACATTTCAATTTTACAACACAGAACTTATACCAAACCTAATGGAAACACGTTCGGTTAACTTCCCACATGATTCTGAGATGTCTGAAAGTTGTTTCATGCCTGTACAGTGTAAGACAAAAAAGTTGTTTTCTCAGGGCATACAATGCTTTGACAATACAAATAGTATACATTTCAATTTTACAGCAAAGGACTTACTGCAAACCTAATAGAAACACCTGAGGTTAACTTCCCACATGATTCTGAGATGTCTGAAAGTTGTTTCATGCCTGTACAGTGTAAGACAAAAAAGTTGTTTTCTCAGGGCATACAATGCTTTGACAATACAAGTAGTATACATTTCAATTTTACAGCAAAGGACATACTGCAAACCTAATAGAAACACCTTAGGTTAACTTCCCACATGATTCTGAGATGTCTGAAAGTTGTTTCATGCCACTGCAGTGTAAGACAAAAAAGTTGATTTCTCAGTGCATACAATGCTTTGACAATACAAGTACTATACATTTCAATTTCACAGCAAAGTACTTACTGCAAATCTAATGGAAACACCTTAGGACAACTTCCCACATGATTCTGAGATGTCTGAAAGTTGTTTCATGCCTGTACAGCGTAATACAAAAAAGTTGTTTTCTCAGTGCATACAATGCTTTGACAATAATAGTAGTGAACATTTCAATTTCACACCAAAGTACTTACTGCAAACCTAATGGAAACACCCTAGGTTAACTTCCCACATGATTCTGAGATGTCTGAAAGTTGTTTCATGCCACTGCAGTGTAAGACAAAAAAGTTGATTTCTCAGTGCATGCAATGCTTTGACAATCAAGTAGTATACATTTCAATTTCACTGCAAAGTACTTACAGCAAACCTAATGGAATCACCTTAGTTTAACTTCCCACATGATTCTGAGATGTCTGAAAGTTGTTTCATGCCTGTACAGTGTAAGACAAAAAAGTTGTTTTCTCAGGGCATACAATGCTTTGACAAAACAAATAGTATACATTTCAATTTTACAGCAAAGGACTTGCTGCAAACCTAATAGAAACACCTGAGGTTAACTTCCCACATGATTCTGAGATTTCTGAAAGTTGTTTCATGCCTGTACAGTGTAAGACAAAATGTTGTTTTCTCAGGGCATACACTGCTTTGACAATACAAGTAGTGTACATTTCAATTTTACACCAAAGTACTTACTGCAAACCTAATAGAAACACCTTAGGTTAACTTCCCACATGATTCTGAGATGTCTGAAAGTTGTTTCATGTCACTGCAGTGCAAGACAAAAAAGTTGATTTCTCAGTGCATACAATGCTTTGACAATACAAGTGGTATACATTTCAATTTTACAGCAAAGTACTTATACCAAACCTAATGGAAACACCTTAGGTTAACTTCCCACATGATTCTGAGATGTCTGAAAGTTGTTTCATGCCTGTACAGTGTAAGACAAAAAAGTTGTTTTCTCAGGGCATACAATGCTTTGACAATACAAGTAGTATACATTTCAATTTTACAGCAAAGGACTTACTGCAAACCTAATAGAAACACCTGAGGTTAACTTCCCACATGATTCTGAGATGTCTGAAAGTTGTTTCATGCCTGTACAGTGTAAGACAAAAAAGTTGTTTTCTCAGGGCATACAATGCTTTGACAATACAAGTAGTATACATTTCAATTTTACAGCAAAGGACTTACTGCAAACCTAATAGAAACACCTTAGGTTAACTTCCCACATGATTCTGAGATGTCTGAAAGTTATTTCATGCCACTGCAGAGTAAAACAAAAAAGTTGATTTCTCAGTGCATGCAATGCTTTGACAATACAAGTAGTATACATTTCAATTTTACACCAAAGTACTTACTGCAAACCTAATGGAAACACCTTAGGTTAACTTCCCACATGATTCTGAGATGTCTGAAAGTTGTTTCATGCCACTGCAGTGTAAGACAAAAAAGTTGATTTCTCAGTGCATTCAATGCTTTGACAATACAAGTGGTATACATTTCAATTTTACACCAAAGTACTTATACCAAACCTAATGGAAACACTTTAGGTTAACTTCCAACATGATTCTGAGATGTCTGAAAGTTGTTTCATGCCTGTACAGTGTAAGACAAAAATGTTGTTTTCTCAGGGCATACAATGCTTTGACAATACAAGTAGTATACATTCCAATTTTACAGCAAAGGACTTACTGCAAACCTAATGGAAACACTTTAGGTTAACTTCCCACATGATTCTGAGATGTCTGAAAGTTGTTTCATGTCACTGCAGTGTAAGACAAAAAAGTTGTTTTCTCAGGGCATACAATGCTTTGACAATACAAGTAGTATACATTCCAATTTTACAGCAAAGGACTTGCTGCAAACCTAATAGAAACACCTGAGGTTAACTTCCCACATGATTCTGAGATGTCTGAAAGTTGTTTCATGCCTGTACAGTGTAAGACAAAAAAGTTGATTTCTCAGTGCATTCAATGCTTTCACAATACAAGTGGTATACATTTCAATTTTACAGCAAAGTACTTATACCAAACCTAATGGAAACACCTTAGGTTAACTTCCCACATGATTCTGAGATGTCTGAAAGTTGTTTCATGCCTGTACAGTGTAAGACAAAAATGTTGTTTTCTCAGGGCATACAATGCTTTGACAATACAAGTAGTATTCATTTCAATTTTACAGCAAAGGGCTTACTGCAAACCTAATAGAAACACCTTAGGTTAACTTCCCACATGATTCTGAGATGTCTGAAAGTTGTTTCATGCCACTGCAGTGTAAGACAAAAAAGTTGATTTCTCAGTGCATACAATGCTTTGACAATACAAGTAGTATACATTTCAATTTTACAGCAAAGGACTTACTGCAAACCTAATAGAAACACCTTAGGTTAACTTCCCACATGATTCTGAGATGTCTGAAAGTTGTTTCATGTCTGTACAGTGTAAGACAAAAAAGTTGTTTTCTCAGGGCATACAATGCTTTGACAATACAAGTAGTATACATTCCAATTTTACAGCAAAGGACTTACAGCAAACCTAATGGAAACACCTTAGGTTAACTTCCCACATGATTCTGAGATGTCTGAAAGTTGTTTCATGTCACTGCAGTGTAAGACAAAAAAGTTGATTTCTCAGTGCATACAATGCTTTGACAATACAAGTGGTATACATTTCAATTTTACACCAAAGTACTTATACCAAACCTAAAGGAAACACCTTAGGTTAACTTCCCACATGATTCTGAGATGTCTGAAAGTTGTTTCATGCCTGTACAGTGTAAGACAAAAAAGTTGTTTTCTCAGGGCATACAATGCTTTGACAATACAAGTAGTATACATTCCAATTTTACAGCAAAGGACTTGCTGCAAACCTAATAGAAACACCTGAGGTTAACTTCCCACATGATTCTGAGATGTCTGAAAGTTGTTTCATGCCTGTACAGTGTAAGACAAAAAAGTTGTTTTCTCAGGGCATACACTGCTTTGACAATACAAGTAGTGTACATTTCAATTTTACACCAAAGTACTTACAGCAAACCTAATGGAAACACCTTAGGTTAACTTCCCACATGATTCTGAGATGTCTGAAAGTTGTTTCATGCCTGTACAGTGTAAGACAAAAAAGTTGTTTTCTCAGGGCATACAATGCTTTGACAATACAAGTAGTATACATTCCAATTTTACAGCAAAGGACTTGCTGCAAACCTAATAGAAACACCTGAGGTTAACTTCCCACATGATTCTGAGATGTCTGAAAGTTGTTTCATGCCTGTACAGTGTAAGACAAAAAAGTTGTTTTCTCAGGGCATACACTGCTTTGACAATACAAGTAGTGTACATTTCAATTTTACACCAAAGTACTTACAGCAAACCTAATGGAAACACCTTAGGTTAACTTCCCACATGATTCTGAGATGTCTGAAAGTTGTTTCATGCCACTGCAGTGTAAGACAAAAAAGTTGATTTCTCAGTGCATACAATGCTTTGACAATACAAGTAGTATACATTTCAATTTTACACCAAAGTACTTACTGCAAACCTAATGGAAACACCTTAGGTTAACTTCCCACATGATTCTGAGATGTCTGAAAGTTGTTTCATGCCACTGCAGTGTAAGACAAAAAAGTTGATTTCTCAGTGCATTCAATGCTTTGACAATACAAGTGGTATACATTTCAATTTTACAGCAAAGTACTTATACCAAACCTAATGGAAACACCTTAGGTTAACTTCCCACATGATTCTGAGATGTCTGAAAGTTGTTTCATGCCTGTACAGTGTAAGACAAAAAAGTTGTTTTCTCAGGGCATACAATGCTTTGACAATACAAGTAGTATACATTTCAATTTTACAGCAAAGGACTTACTGCAAACCTAATAGAAACACCTTAGGTTAACTTCCCACATGATTCTGAGATGTATGAAAGTTGTTTCATGCCACTGCAGTGTAAGACAAAAAAGTTGATTTCTCAGTGCATACAATGCTTTGACAATACAAGTAGTATACATTTCAATTTTACAGCAAAGTACTTACTGCAAAGCTAATGGAAACACCTTAGGTTAACTTCCCACATGATTCTGAGATGTCTGAAAGTTGTTTCATGCCTGTACAGTGTAAGACAAAAAAGTTGTTTTCTCAGGGCATACAATGCTTTGACAATACAAGTAGTGTACATTTCAATTTTACACCAAAGTACTTACTGCAAACCTAATGGAAACACCTTAGGTTAACTTCCCACATGATTCTGAGATGTCTGAAAGTTGTTTCATGCCACTGCAGTGTAAGACAAAAAAGTTGATTTCTCAGTGCATGCAATGCTTTGACAATACAAGTAGTATACATTTCAATTTTACACCAAAGTACTTACAGCAAACCTAATGGAAACACCTTAGGTTAACTTCCCACATGATTCTGAGATGTCTGAAAGTTATTTCATGTCACTGCAGTGTAAGACAAAAAAGTTGATTTCTCAGTGCATTCAATGCTTTGACAATACAAGTGGTATACATTTCAATTTTACAGCAAAGTACTTATACCAAACCTAATGGAAACACCTTAGGTTAACTTCCCACATGATTCTGAGATGTCTGAAAGTTGTTTCATGCCACTGCAGTGTAAGACAAAAAAGTTGATTTCTCAGTGCATACAATGCTTTGACAATACAAGTAGTATACATTTCAATTTTACAGCAAAGTACTTACTGCAAACCTAATGGAAACACCTTAGGTTAACTTCCCACATGATTCTGAGATGTCTGAAAGTTGTTTCATGCCTGTACAGTGTAAGACAAAAAAGTTGTTTTCTCAGTGCATACAATGCTTTGACAATACAAGTAGTATACATTTCAATTTTACACCAAAGTACTTACTGCAAACCTAATGGAAACACCTTAGGTTAACTTCCCACATGATTCTGAGATGTCTGAAAGTTGTTTCATGTCACTGCAGTGTAAGACAAAAAAGTTGATTTCTCAGTGCATACAATGCTTTGACAATACAAGTAGTATACATTTCAATTTTACACCAAAGTACTTACAGCAAACCTAATGGAAACACCTTAGGTTAACTTCCCACATGATTCTGAGATGTCTGAAAGTTGTTTCATGCCTGTACAGTGTAAGACAAAAAAGTTGTTTTCTCAGGGCATACAATGCTTTGACAATACAAGTAGTATACATTCCAATTTTACAGCAAAGGACTTGCTGCAAACCTAATAGAAACACCTGAGGTTAACTTCCCACATGATTCTGAGATGTCTGAAAGTTGTTTCATGCCTGTACAGTGTAAGACAAAAAAGTTGTTTTCTCAGGGCATACAATGCTTTGACAATACAAGTAGTATACATTTCAATTTTACACCAAAGTACTTACTGCAAACCTAATGGAAACACCTTAGGTTAACTTCCCACATGATTCTGAGATGTCTGAAAGTTGTTTCATGCCTGTACAGTGTAAGACAAAAATGTTGTTTTCTCAGGGCATACAATGCTTTGACAATACAAGTAGTATACATTCCAATTTTACAGCAAAGGACTTGCTGCAAACCTAATAGAAACACCTGAGGTTAACTTCCCACATGATTCTGAGATGTCTGAAAGTTGTTTCATGCCTGTACAGTGTAAGACAAAAAAGTTGTTTTCTCAGGGCATACACTGCTTTGACAATACAAGTAGTGTACATTTCAATTTTACACCAAAGTACTTACAGCAAACCTAATGGAAACACCTTAGGTTAACTTCCCACATGATTCTGAGATGTCTGAAAGTTATTTCATGTCACTGCAGTGTAAGACAAAAAAGTTGATTTCTCAGTGCATTCAATGCTTTGACAATACAAGTGGTATACATTTCAATTTTACACCAAAGTACTTATACCAAACCTAATGGAAACACCTTAGGTTAACTTCCCACATGATTCTGAGATGTCTGAAAGTTGTTTCATGCCTGTACAGTGTAAGACAAAAAAGTTGTTTTCTCAGGGCATACAATGCTTTGACAATACAAGTAGTATACATTTCAATTTTACAGCAAAGGACTTACTGCAAACCTAATAGAAACACCTTAGGTTAACTTCCCACATGATTCTGAGATGTCTGAAAGTTGTTTCATGCCACTGCAGTGTAAGACAAAAAAGTTGATTTCTCAGTGCATACAATGCTTTGACAATACAAGTGGTATACATTTCAATTTTACAGCAAAGTACTTACTGCAAACCTAATGGAAACACCTTAGGTTAACTTCCCACATGATTCTGAGATGTCTGAAAGTTGTTTCATGCCTGTACAGTGTAAGACAAAAAAGTTGTTTTCTCAGTGCATACAATGCTTTGACAATACAAGTAGTATACATTTCAATTTTACACCAAAGTACTTACTGCAAACCTAATGGAAACACCTTAGGTTAACTTCCCACATGATTCTGAGATGTCTGAAAGTTGTTTCATGCCACTGCAGTGTAAGACAAAAAAGTTGATTTCTCAGTGCATACAATGCTTTGACAATACAAGTAGTATACATTTCAATTTTACACCAAAGTACTTACAGCAAACCTAATGGAAACACCTTAGGTTAACTTCCCACATGATTCTGAGATGTCTGAAAGTTGTTTCATGCCTGTACAGTGTAAGACAAAAAAGTTGTTTTCTCAGGGCATACAATGCTTTGACAATACAAGTAGTATACATTTCAATTTTACAGCAAAGGACTTACTGCAAACCTAATAGAAACACCTGAGGTTAACTTCCCACATGATTCTGAGATGTCTGAAAGTTGTTTCATGCCTGTACAGTGTAAGACAAAAAAGTTGTTTTCTCAGGGCATACAATGCTTTGACAATACAAGTAGTATACATTTCAATTTTACACCAAAGTACTGACTGCAAACCTAATGTAAACACCTTAGGTTAACTTCCCACATGATTCTGAGATGTCTGAAAGTTGTTTCATGTCACTGCAGTGTAAGACAAAAAAGTTGATTTCTCAGTGCATACAATGCTTTGACAATACAAGTGGTATACATTTCAATTTTACACCAAAGTACTTATACCAAACCTAATGGAAACACTTTAGGTTAACTTCCAACATGATTCTGAGATGTCTGAAAGTTGTTTCATGCCTGTACAGTGTAAGACAAAAATGTTGTTTTCTCAGGGCATACAATGCTTTGACAATACAAGTAGTATACATTCCAATTTTACAGCAAAGGACTTGCTGCAAACCTAATAGAAACACCTGAGGTTAACTTCCCACATGATTCTGAGATGTCTGAAAGTTGTTTCATGCCTGTACAGTGTAAGACAAAAAAGTTGTTTTCTCAGGGCATACAATGCTTTGACAATACAAGTAGTATACATTTCAATTTTACAGCAAAGGACTTACAGCAAACCTAATGGAAACACCTTAGGTTAACTTCCCACATGATTCTGAGATGTCTGAAAGTTGTTTCATGTCACTGCAGTGTAAGACAAAAAAGTTGATTTCTCAGTGCATACAATGCTTTGACAATACAAGTGGTATACATTTCAATTTTACACCAAAGTACTTATACCAAACCTAATGGAAACACCTTAGGTTAACTTCCCACATGATTCTGAGATGTCTGAAAGTTGTTTCATGCCTGTACAGTGTAAGACAAAAAAGTTGTTTTCTCAGGGCATACAATGCTTTGACAATACAAGTAGTATACATTCCAATTTTACAGCAAAGGACTTACTGCAAACCTAATAGAAACACCTGAGGTTAACTTCCCACATGATTCTGAGATGTCTGAAAGTTGTTTCATGCCTGTACAGTGTAAGACAAAAAAGTTGTTTTCTCAGGGCATACACTGCTTTGACAATACAAGTAGTGTACATTTCAATTTTACACCAAAGTACTTACAGCAAACCTAATGGAAACACCTTAGGTTAACTTCCCACATGATTCTGAGATGTCTGAAAGTTATTTCATGTCACTGCAGTGTAAGACAAAAAAGTTGATTTCTCAGTGCATTCAATGCTTTGACAATACAAGTGGTATACATTTCAATTTTACACCAAAGTACTTATACCAAACCTAATGGAAACACTTTAGGTTAACTTCCAACATGATTCTGAGATGTCTGAAAGTTGTTTCATGCCTGTACAGTGTAAGACAAAAATGTTGTTTTCTCAGGGCATACAATGCTTTGACAATACAAGTAGTATACATTTCAATTTTACAGCAAAGTACTTACTGCAAACCTAATGGAAACACCTTAGGTTAACTTCCCACATGATTCTGAGATGTCTGAAAGTTGTTTCATGCCTGTACAGTGTAAGACAAAAAAGTTGTTTTCTCAGTGCATACA
This sequence comes from Mobula hypostoma, assembly GCF_963921235.1. Lineage (NCBI taxonomy): Eukaryota > Metazoa > Chordata > Chondrichthyes > Myliobatiformes > Myliobatidae > Mobula > Mobula hypostoma. The sequence continues at coordinate 51,402,399 of NC_086109.1, read as the reverse complement.
ATGCTTTGACAATACAAGTAGTATACATTTCAATTTTACACCAAAGTACTTACTGCAAACCTAATGGAAACACCTTAGGTTAACTTCCCACATGATTCTGAGATGTCTGAAAGTTGTTTCATGCCTGTGCAGTGTAAGACAAAAAAGTTGATTTCTCAGTGCATACAATGCTTTGACAATACAAGTAGTATACATTTCAATTTTACACCAAAGTACTTACAGCAAACCTAATGGAAACACCTTAGGTTAACTTCCCACATGATTCTGAGATGTCTGAAAGTTATTTCATGTCACTGCAGTGTAAGACAAAAAAGTTGATTTCTCAGTGCATTCAATGCTTTGACAATACAAGTGGTATACATTTCAATTTTACACCAAAGTACTTACAGCAAACCTAATGGAAACACCTTAGGTTAACTTCCCACATGATTCTGAGATGTCTGAAAGTTGTTTCATGCCTGTACAGTGTAAGACAAAAAAGTTGTTTTCTCAGGGCATACAATGCTTTGACAATACAAGTAGTATACATTCCAATTTTACAGCAAAGGACTTACTGCAAACCTAATAGAAACACCTTAGGTTAACTTCCCACATGATTCTGAGATGTCTGAAAGTTGTTTCATGCCTGTACAGTGTAAGACAAAAAAGTTGTTTTCTCAGGGCATACAATGCTTTGACAATACAAGTAGTATACATTTCAATTTTACACCAAAGTACTTACAGCAAACTTAATGGAAACACCTTAGGTTAACTTCCCACATGATTCTGAGATGTCTGAAAGTTGTTTCATGTCACTGCAGTGTAAGACAAAAAAGTTGATTTCTCAGTGCATACAATGCTTTGACAATACAAGTGGTATACATTTCAATTTTACACCAAAGTACTTATACCAAACCTAATGGAAACACCTTAGGTTAACTTCCCACATGATTCTGAGGTGTCTGAAAGTTGTTTCATGCCTGTACAGTGTAAGACAAAAATGTTGTTTTCTCAGGGCATACAATGCTTTGACAATACAAGTAGTATACATTTCAATTTTACAGCAAAGGACTTACTGCAAACCTAATAGAAACACCTGAGGTTAACTTCCCACATGATTCTGAGATGTCTGAAAGTTGTTTCATGCCTGTACAGTGTAAGACAAAAAAGTTGTTTTCTCAGGGCATACAATGCTTTGACAATACAAGTAGTATACATTTCAATTTTACAGCAAAGTACTTACTGCAAAGCTAATGGAAACACCCTAGGTTAACTTCCCACATGATTCTGAGATGTCTGAAAGTTGTTTCATGTCACTGCAGTGTAAGACAAAAAAGTTGATTTCTCAGTGCATACAATGCTTTGACAATACAAGTGGTATACATTTCAATTTTACACCAAAGTACTTATACCAAACCTAATGGAAACACCTTAGGTTAACTTCCCACATGATTCTGAGATGTCTGAAAGTTGTTTCATGCCTGTACAGTGTAAGACAAAAAAGTTGTTTTCTCAGGGCATACAATGCTTTACAATACAAGTAGTATACATTCCAATTTTACAGCAAAGGACTCACTGCAAACCTAATAGAAACACCTGAGGTTAACTTCCCACATGATTCTGAGATGTCTGAAAGTTGTTTCATGCCTGTACAGTGTAAGACAAAAAAGTTGTTTTCTCAGGGCATACAATGCTTTGACAATACAAGTAGTATACATTTCAATTTTACACCAAAGTACTTACAGCAAACCTAATGGAAACACCTTAGGTTAACTTCCCACATGATTCTGAGATGTCTGAAAGTTATTTCATGTCACTGCAGTGTAAGACAAAAAAGTTGATTTCTCAGTGCATTCAATGCTTTGACAATACAAGTGGTATACATTTCAATTTTACACCAAAGTACTTACAGCAAACCTAATGGAAACACCTTAGGTTAACTTCCCACATGATTCTGAGATGTCTGAAAGTTGTTTCATGCCTGTACAGTGTAAGACAAAAAAGTTGTTTTCTCAGGGCATACAATGCTTTGACAATACAAGTAGTATACATTTCAATTTTACAGCAAAGTACTTACTGCAAACCTAATGGAAACACCTTAGGTTAACTTCCCACATGATTCTGAGATGTCTGAAAGTTGTTTCATGCCTGTACAGTGTAAGACAAAAAAGTTGTTTTCTCAGGGCATACAATGCTTTGACAATACAAGTAGTATACATTTCAATTTTACAGCAAAGGACTTACTGCAAACCTAATGGAAACACCTTAGGTTAACTTCCCACATGATTCTGAGATGTCTGAAAGTTGTTTCATGCCTGTGCAGTGTAAGACAAAAAAGTTGATTTCTCAGTGCATACAATGCTTTGACAATACAAGTAGTATACATTTCAATTTTACACCAAAGTACTTACTGCAAACCTAATGGAAACACCTTAGGTTAACTTCCCACATGATTCTGAGATGTCTGAAAGTTGTTTCATGCCTGTGCAGTGTAAGACAAAAAAGTTGATTTCTCAGTGCATACAATGCTTTGACAATACAAGTAGTATACATTTCAATTTTACACCAAAGTACTTACAGCAAACCTAATGGAAACACCTTAGGTTAACTTCCCACATGATTCTGAGATGTCTGAAAGTTGTTTCATGCCTGTACAGTGTAAGACAAAAAAGTTGATTTCTCAGGGCATACAATGCTTTGACAATACAAGTAGTATACATTTCAATTTTACAGCAAAGGACTTACTGCAAACCTAATAGAAACACCTGAGGTTAACTTCCCACATGATTCTGAGATGTCTGAAAGTTGTTTCATGCCTGTACAGTGTAAGACAAAAAAGTTGTTTTCTCAGGGCATACAATGCTTTGACAATACAAGTAGTATACATTTCAATTTTACACCAAAGTACTTACAGCAAACCTAATGGAAACACCTTAGGTTAACTTCCCACATGATTCTGAGATGTCTGAAAGTTGTTTCATGTCACTGCAGTGTAAGACAAAAAAGTTGATTTCTCAGTGCATACAATGCTTTGACAATACAAGTGGTATACATTTCAATTTTACACCAAAGTACTTATACCAAACCTAATGGAAACACCTTAGGTTAACTTCCCACATGATTCTGAGATGTCTGAAAGTTGTTTCATGCCTGTACAGTGTAAGACAAAAAAAGTTGGTTTCTCAGGGCATACAATGTGTTGACAATACAAGTAGTATACATTTCAATTTTACAGCAAAGGACTTACTGCAAACCTAATAGAAACACCTGAGGTTAACTTCCCACATGATTCTGAGATGTCTGAAAGTTGTTTCATGCCTGTACAGTGTAAGACAAAAAAGTTGTTTTCTCAGGGCATACAATGCTTTGACAATACAAGTAGTATACATTTCAATTTTACACCAAAGTACTTACAGCAAACCTAATGGAAACACCTTAGGTTAACTTCCCACATGATTCTGAGATGTCTGAAAGTTATTTCATGTCACTGCAGTGTAAGACAAAAAAGTTGATTTCTCAGTGCATTCAATGCTTTGAGAATACAAGTGGTATACATTTCAATTTTACACCAAAGTACTTATACCAAACCTAATGGAAACACCTTAGGTTAACTTCCCACATGATTCTGAGATGTCTGAAAGTTGTTTCATGCCTGTGCAGTGTAAGACAAAAAAGTTGATTTCTCAGGGCATACAATGCTTTGACAATACAAGTAGTATACATTTCAATTTCACAGCAAAGTACTTACTGCAAATCTAATGGAAACACCTTAGGTTAACTTCCCACATGATTCTGAGATGTCTGAAAGTTGTTTCATGCCTGTACAGTGTAAGACAAAAAAGCGGTTTTCTCAGGGCATACAATGCTTTGACAATACAAGTAGTATACATTCCAATTTTACAGCAAAGGACTTACTGCAAACCTAATGAAAACACCTGAGGTTAACTTCCCACATGATTCTGAGATGTCTGAAAGTTATTTCATGTCACTGCAGTGTAAGACAAAAAAGTTGATTTCTCAGTGCATTCAATGCTTTGACAATACAAGTGGTATACATTTCAATTTTACACCAAAGTACTTATACCAAACCTAATGGAAACACTTTAGGTTAACTTCCAACATGATTCTGAGATGTCTGAAAGTTGTTTCATGCCTGTACAGTGTAAGACAAAAAAGTTGTTTTCTCAGGGCATACAATGCTTTGACAATACAAGTAGTATACATTTCAATTTTACAGCAAAGTACTTACTGCAAAGCTGATGGAAACACCTTAGGTTAACTTCCCACATGATTCTGAGATGTCTGAAAGTTGTTTCATGCCTGTACAGTGTAAGACAAAAAAGTTGTTTTCTCAGGGCATACAATGCTTTGACAATACAAGTAGTATACATTTCAATTTTACACCAAAGTACTTACAGCAAACCTAATGGAAACACCTTAGGTTAACTTCCCACATGATTCTGAGATGTCTGAAAGTTGTTTCATGTCACTGCAGTGTAAGACAAAAAAGTTGATTTCTCAGTGCATACAATGCTTTGACAATACAAGTAGTATACATTTCAATTTTACACCAAAGTACTTACAGCAAACCTAATGGAAACACCTTAGGTTAACTTCCCACATGATTCTGAGATGTCTGAAAGTTGTTTCATGCCTGTACAGTGTAAGACAAAAAAGTTGTTTTCTCAGGGCATACAATGCTTTGACAATACAAGTAGTATACATTTCAATTTTACAGCAAAGGACTTACTGCAAACCTAATAGAAACACCTGAGGTTAACTTCCCACATGATTCTGAGATGTCTGAAAGTTGTTTCATGCCTGTACAGTGTAAGACAAAAAAGTTGTTTTCTCAGGGCATACAATGCTTTGACAATACAAGTAGTATACATTTCAATTTTACACCAAAGTACTTACAGCAAACCTAATGGAAACACCTTAGGTTAACTTCCCACATGATTCTGAGATGTCTGAAAGTTGTTTCATGTCACTGCAGTGTAAGACAAAAAAGTTGATTTCTCAGTGCATACAATGCTTTGACAATACAAGTGGTATACATTTCAATTTTACACCAAAGTACTTATACCAAACCTAATGGAAACACTTTAGGTTAACTTCCAACATGATTCTGAGATGTCTGAAAGTTGTTTCATGCCTGTACAGTGTAAGACAAAAATGTTGTTTTCTCAGGGCATACAATGCTTTGACAATACAAGTAGTATACATTTCAATTTTACAGCAAAGGACTTACTGCAAACCTAATAGAAACACCTAGGTTAACTTCCCACATGATTCTGAGATGTCTGAAAGATGTTTCATGCCTGTACAGTGTAAGACAAAAAAGTTGTTTTCTCAGGGCATACAATGCTTTGACAATACAAGTAGTATACATTCCAATTTTACAGCAAAGGACTTACTGCAAACCTAATGAAAACACCTTAGGTTAACTTCCCACATGATTCTGAGATGTCTGAAAGTTATTTCATGTCACTGCAGTGTAAGACAAAAAAGTTGATTTCTCAGTGCATTCAATGCTTTGACAATACAAGTGGTATACATTTCAATTTTACACCAAAGTACTTATACCAAACCTAATGGAAACACTTTAGGTTAACTTCCAACATGATTCTGAGATGTCTGAAAGTTGTTTCATGCCTGTACAGTGTAAGACAAAAAAGTTGTTTTCTCAGGGCATACAATGCTTTGACAATACAAGTAGTATACATTTCAATTTCACAGCAAAGTACTTACTGCAAATCTAATGGAAACACCTTAGGTTAACTTCCCACATGATTCTGAGATGTCTGAAAGTTGTTTCATGCCTGTACAGTGTAAGACAAAAAAGTTGTTTTCTCAGGGCATACAATGCTTTGACAATACAAGTAGTATACATTTCAATTTTACAGCAAAGGACTTACTGCAAACCTAATAGAAACACCTTAGGTTAACTTCCCACATGATTCTGAGATGTCTGAAAGTTGTTTCATGCCACTGCAGTGTAAGACAAAAAAGTTGATTTCTCAGTGCATACAATGCTTTGACAATACAAGTAGTATGCATTTCAATTTTACACCAAAGTACTTACAGCAAACCTAATGGAAACACTTTAGGTTAACTTCCAACATGATTCTGAGATGTCTGAAAGTTGTTTCATGCCTGTACAGTGTAAGACAAAAAAGTTGTTTTCTCAGGGCATACAATGCTTTGACAATACAAATAGTATACATTTCAATTTTACAGCAAAGGACTTACTGCAAACCTAATAGAAACACCTGAGGTTAACTTCCCACATGATTCTGAGATGTCTGAAAGTTGTTTCATGCCTGTACAGTGTAAGACAAAAAAGTTGTTTTCTCAGGGCATACAATGCTTTGACAATACAAGTAGTATACATTTCAATTTTACAGCAAAGTACTTACAGCAAACCTAATGGAAACACCTTAGGTTAACTTCCCACATGATTCTGAGATGTCTGAAAGTTATTTCATGTCACTGCAGTGTAAGACAAAAAAGTTGATTTCTCAGTGCATTCAATGCTTTGACAATACAAGTGGTATACATTTCAATTTTACACCAAAGTACTTATACCAAACCTAAAGGAAACACCTTAGGTTAACTTCCCACATGATTCTGAGATGTCTGAAAGTTGTTTCATGCCTGTACAGTGTAAGACAAAAAAGTTGTTTTCTCAGGGCATACAATGCTTTGACAATACAAGTAGTATACATTTCAATTTTACAGCAAAGTACTTACTGCAAACCTAATGGAAACACCTTAGGTTAACTTCCCACATGATTCTGAGATGTCTGAAAGTTGTTTTCATGCATGTACAGTGTAAGACAAAAAATGTGATTTCTCAGGGCATACAATGCTTTGACAATACAAGTAGTATACATTTCAATTTCACAGCAAAGTACTTACTGCAAACCTAATGGAAACACCTTAGGTTAACTTCCCACATGATTCTGAGATGTCTGAAAGTTGTTTCATGCCACTGCAGTGTAAGACAAAAAAGTTGATTTCTCAGTGCATACAATGCTTTGACAATACAAGTAGTATGCATTTCAATTTTACACCAAAGTACTTACAGCAAACCTAATGGAAACACTTTAGGTTAACTTCCAACATGATTCTGAGATGTCTGAAAGTTGTTTCATGCCTGTACAGTGTAAGACAAAAATGTTGTTTTCTCAGGGCATACAATGCTTTGACAATACAAGTAGTATACATTCCAATTTTACAGCAAAGGACTTACTGCAAACCTAATAGAAACACCTTAGGTTAACTTCCCACATGATTCTGAGATGTCTGAAAGTTGTTTCATGCCTGTACAGTGTAAGACAAAAAAGTTGTTTTCTCAGGGCATACACTGCTTTGACAATACAAGTAGTGTACATTTCAATTTTACACCAAAGTACTTACAGCAAACCTAATGGAAACACCTTAGGTTAACTTCCCACATGATTCTGAGATGTCTGAAAGTTATTTCATGTCACTGCAGTGTAAGACAAAAAAGTTGATTTCTCAGTGCATTCAATGCTTTGACAATACAAGTGGTATACATTTCAATTTTACACCAAAGTACTTATACCAAACCTAATGGAAACACCTTAGGTTAACTTCCCACATGATTCTGAGATGTCTGAAAGTTGTTTCATGCCTGTACAGTGTAAGACAAAAAAGTTGTTTTCTCAGGGCATACAATGCTTTGACAATACAAGTAGTATACATTTCAATTTTACAGCAAAGGACTTACTGCAAACCTAATAGAAACACCTTAGGTTAACTTCCCACATGATTCTGAGATGTCTGAAAGTTGTTTCATGCCTGTGCAGTGTAAGACAAAAAAGTTGATTTCTCAGTGCATACAATGCTTTGACAATACAAGTAGTATACATTTCAATTTTACACCAAAGTACTTACTGCAAACCTAATGGAAACACCTTAGGTTAACTTCCCACATGATTCTGAGATGTCTGAAAGTTGTTTCATGCCTGTACAGTGTAAGACAAAAAAGTTGTTTTCTCAGGGCATACAATGCTTTGACAATACAAGTAGTATACATTTCAATTTTACACCAAAGTACTTACTGCAAACCTAATGGAAACACCTTAGGTTAACTTCCCACATGATTCTGAGATGTCTGAAAGTTGTTTCATGCCTGTGCAGTGTAAGACAAAAAAGTTGATTTCTCAGTGCATACAATGCTTTGACAATACAAGTAGTATACATTTCAATTTTACACCAAAGTACTTACAGCAAACCTAAAGGAAACACCTTAGGTTAACTTCCCACATGATTCTGAGATGTCTGAAAGTTGTTTCATGCCTGTACAGTGTAAGACAAAAAAGTTGTTTTCTCAGGGCATACAATGCTTTGACAATACAAGTAGTATACATTTCAATTTTACAGCAAAGGACTTACTGCAAACCTAATAGAAACACCTTAGGTTAACTTCCCACATGATTCTGAGATGTCTGAAAGTTGTTTCATGCCATTGTAGTGTAAGACAAAAAAGTTGTTTTCTCAGTGCCTTGAAAGCTTTGACAATACAAGTAGCATACATTTCAATTTTACACCAAAGTACTTATAGCAAACCTAATGGAAACACCTTAGGTTATCTTCCCACATGATTCTGAGATGTCTGAAAGTTGTTTCATGCCTGTACAGTGTAAGACAAAAAAGTTGTTTTCTCAGGGCATACAATGCTTTGACAATACAAGTAGTATACATTTCAATTTTACACCAAAGTACTTACTGCAAACCTAATGGAAACACCTTAGGTTAACTTCCCACATGATTCTGAGATGTCTGAAAGTTGTTTCATGCCTGTACAGTGTAAGACAAACAAGTTGTTTTCTCAGGGCATACAATGCTTTGACAATACAAGTAGTATACATTTCAATTTTACAGCAAAGGACTTACTGCAAACCTAATGGAAACACCTTAGGTTAACTTCCCACATGATTCTGAGATGTCTGAAAGTTGTTTCATGCCTGTGCAGTGTAAGACAAAAAAGTTGATTTCTCAGTGCATACAATGCTTTGACAATACAAGTAGTATACATTTCAATTTTACACCAAAGTACTTACAGCAAACCTAATGGAAACACCTTAGGTTAACTTCCCACATGATTCTGAGATGTCTGAAAGTTGTTTCATGCCTGTACAGTGTAAGACAAAAAAGTTGTTTTCTCAGGGCATACAATGCTTTGACAATACAAGTAGTATACATTTCAATTTTACACCAAAGTACTGACTGCAAACCTAATGGAAACACCTTAGGTTAACTTCCCACATGATTCTGAGATGTCTGAAAGTTGTTTCATGTCACTGCAGTGTAAGACAAAAAAGTTGATTTCTCAGTGCATACAATGCTTTGACAATACAAGTAGTATACATTTCAATTTTACACCAAAGTACTTACAGCAAACCTAATGGAAACACCTTAGGTTAACTTCCCACATGATTCTGAGATGTCTGAAAGTTGTTTCATGCCTGTACAGTGTAAGACAAAAATGTTGTTTTCTCAGGGCATACAATGCTTTGACAATACAAGTAGTATACATTCCAATTTTACAGCAAAGGACTTGCTGCAAACCTAATAGAAACACCTGAGGTTAACTTCCCACATGATTCTGAGATGTCTGAAAGTTGTTTCATGCCTGTACAGTGTAAGACAAACAAGTTGTTTTCTCAGGGCATACAATGCTTTGACAATACAAGTAGTATACATTTCAATTTTACACCAAAGTACTTGCAGCAAACCTAATGGACACACCTTAGGTTAACTTCCCACATGATTCTGAGATGTCTGAAAGTTGTTTCATGTCACTGCAGTGTAAGACAAAAAAGTTGATTTCTCAGTGCATACAATGCTTTGACAATACAAGTGGTATACATTTCAATTTTACACCAAAGTACTTATACCAAACCTAATGGAAACACTTTAGGTTAACTTCCCACATGATTCTGAGATGTCTGAAAGTTGTTTCATGCCTGTACAGTGTAAGAGAAAAATGTTGTTTTCTCAGGGCATACAATGCTTTGACAATACAAGTAGTATACATTCCAATTTTACAGCAAAGGACTTACTGCAAACCTAATAGAAACACCTTAGGTTAACTTCCCACATGATTCTGAGATGTCTGAAAGTTGTTTCATGCCTGTACAGTGTAAGACAAAAAAGTTGTTTTCTCAGGGCATACAATGCTTTGACAATACAAGTAGTATACATTTCAATTTTACAGCAAAGGACTTACTGCAAACCTAATGAAAACACCTTAGGATAACTTCCCACATGATTCTGAGATGTCTGAAAGTTATTTCATGTCACTGCAGTGTAAGACAAAAAAGTTGATTTCTCAGTGCATTCAATGCTTTGACAATACAAGTGGTATACATTTCAATTTTACACCAAAGTACTTATACCAAACCTAATGGAAACACTTTAGGTTAACTTCCAACATGATTCTGAGTTGTCTGAAAGTTGTTTCATGCCTGTACAGTGTAAGACAAAAATGTTGTTTTCTCAGGGCATACAATGCTTTGACAATACAAGTAGTATACATTCCAATTTTACAGCAAAGGACTTACTGCAAACCTAATGGAAACACCTTAGGTTAACTTCCCACATGATTCTGAGATGTCTGAAAGTTGTTTCATGCCTGTACAGTGTAAGACAAAAAAGTTGTTTTCTCAGGGCATACAATGCTTTGACAATACAAGTAGTATACATTTCAATTTTACAGCAAAGGACTTACTGCAAACCTAATAGAAACACCTTAGGTTAACTTCCCACATGATTCTGAGATGTCTGAAAGTTGTTTCATGCCTGTGCAGTGTAAGACAAAAAAGTTGATTTCTCAGTGCATACAATGCTTTGACAATACAAGTAGTATACATTTCAATTTTACACCAAAGTACTTACAGCAAACCTAATGGAAACACCTTAGGTTAACTTCCAACATGATTCTGAGATGTCTGAAAGTTGTTTCATGCCTGTACAGTGTAAGACAAAAATGTTGTTTTCTCAGGGCATACAATGCTTTGACAATACAAGTAGTATACATTTCAATTTTACAGCAAAGGACTTACTGCAAACCTAATAGAAACACCTTAGGTTAACTTCCCACATGATTCTGAGATGTCTGAAAGTTGTTTCATGCCTGTACAGTGTAAGACAAAAAAGTTGTTTTCTCAGGGCATACAATGCTTTGACAATACAAGTAGTGTACATTTCAATTTTACACCAAAGTACTTACAGCAAACCTAATGGAAACACCTTAGGTTAACTTCCCACATGATTCTGAGATGTCTGAAAGTTATTTCATGTCACTGCAGTGTAAGACAAAAAAGTTGATTTCTCAGTGCATTCAATGCTTTGACAATACAAGTGGTATACATTTCAATTTTACACCAAAGTACTTATACCAAACCTAATGGAAACACTTTAGGTTAACTTCCAACATGATTCTGAGATGTCTGAAAGTTGTTTCATGCCTGTACAGTGTAAGACAAAAAAGTTGTTTTCTCAGGGCATACAATGCTTTGACAATACAAGTAGTATACATTTCAATTTTACAGCAAAGGACTTACTGCAAACCTAATAGAAACACCTTAGGTTAACTTCCCACATGATTCTGAGATGTCTGAAAGTTGTTTCATGCCACTGCAGTGTAAGACAAAAAAGTTGATTTCTCAGTGCATACAATGCTTTGACAATACAAGTGGTATACATTCCAATTTTACACCAAAGTACTTATACCAAACCTAAAGGAAACACCTTAGGTTAACTTCCCACATGATTCTGAGATGTCTGAAAGTTGTTTCATGCCTGTACAGTGTAAGACAAAAAAGTTGTTTTCTCAGGGCATACAATGCTTTGACAATACAAGTAGTATACATTTCAATTTTACAGCAAAGGACTTACTGCAAACCTAATAGAAACACCTTAGGTTAACTTCCCACATGATTCTGAGATGTCTGAAAGTTGTTTCATGTCACTGCAGTGTAAGACAAAAAAGTTGATTTCTCAGTGCATACAATGCTTTGACAATACAAGTGGTATACATTTCAATTTTACACCAAAGTACTTATACCAAACCTAAAGGAAACACCTTAGGTTAACTTCCCACATGATTCTGAGATGTCTGAAAGTTGTTTCATGCCTGTACAGTGTAAGACAAAAATGTTGTTTTCTCAGGGCATACAATGCTTTGACAATACAAGTAGTATACATTTCAATTTTACAGCAAAGTACTTACTGCAAACCTAATAGAAACACCTTAGGTTAACTTCCCACATGATTCTGAGATGTCTGAAAGTTGTTTCATGCCTGTACAGTGTAAGACAAAAAAGTTGTTTTCTCAGGGCATACAATGCTTTGACAATACAAGTAGTATACATTTCAATTTTACAGCAAAGTACTTACAGCAAACCTAATGGAAACACCTTAGGTTAACTTCCCACATGATTCTGAGATGTCTGAAAGTTATTTCATGTCACTGCAGTGTAAGACAAAAAAGTTGATTTCTCAGTGCATTCAATGCTTTGACAATACAAGTGGTATACATTTCAATTTTACACCAAAGTACTTATACCAAACCTAATGGAAACACTTTAGGTTAACTTCCAACATGATTCTGAGATGTCTGAAAGTTGTTTCATGCCTGTACAGTGTAAGACAAAAAAGTTGTTTTCTCAGGGCATACAATGCTTTGACAATACAAGTAGTATACATTTCAATTTTACACCAAAGTACTTACTGCAAAGCTAATGGAAACACCTTAGGTTAACTTCCCACATGATTCTGAGATGTCTGAAAGTTGTTTCATGCCTGTACAGTGTAAGACAAAAAAGTTGTTTTCTCAGGGCATACAATGCTTTGACAATACAAGTAGTATACATTTCAATTTTACAGCAAAGGACTTACTGCAAACCTAATAGAAACACCTTAGGTTAACTTCCCACATGATTCTGAGATGTCTGAAAGTTGTTTCATGTCACTGCAGTGTAAGACAAAAAAGTTGATTTCTCAGTGCATACAATGCTTTGACAATACAATAGTATGCATTTCAATTTTACACCAAAGTACTTATACCAAACCTAATGGAAACACTTTAGGTTAACTTCCAACATGATTCTGAGTTGTCTGAAAGTTGTTTCATGCCTGTACAGTGTAAGACAAATAAGTTGTTTTCTCAGGGCATACAAAGCTTTGACAATACAAGTAGTAAACATTTCAATTTTAGAGCAAAGGACATATGCAAACCTAATAGAAACACCTTGGGTTAACTTCCCACATGATTCTGAGATGTCTGAAAGTTGTTTCATGCCTGTACAGTGTAAGACAAAAAAGTTGTTTTCTCAGGGCATACACTGCTTTGACAATACAAGTAGTGTACATTTCAATTTTACACCAAAGTACTTACAGCAAACCTAATGGAAACACCTTAGGTTAACTTCCCACATGATTCTGAGATGTCTGAAAGTTATTTCATGTCACTGCAGTGTAAGACAAAAAAGTTGATTTCTCAGTGCATTCAATGCTTTGACAATACAAGTGGTATACATTTCAATTTTACACCAAAGTACTTATACCAAACCTAATGGAAACACCTTAGGTTAACTTCCCACATGATTCTGAGATGTCTGAAAGTTGTTTCATGCCTGTACAGTGTAAGACAAAAAAGTTGTTTTCTCAGGGCATACAATGCTTTGACAATACAAGTAGTATACATTTCAATTTTACAGCAAAGTACTTACTGCAAAGCTAATGGAAACACCTTAGGTTAACTTCCAACATGATTCTGAGATGTCTGAAAGTTGTTTCATGCCTGTACAGTGTAAGACAAAAAAGTTGTTTTCTCAGGGCATACACTGCTTTGACAATACAAGTAGTGTACATTTCAATTTTACACCAAAGTACTTACAGCAAACCTAATGGAAACACCTTAGGTTAACTTCCCACATGATTCTGAGATGTCTGAAAGTTATTTCATGTCACTGCAGTGTAAGACAAAAAAGTTGATTTCTCAGTGCATTCAATGCTTTGAGAATACAAGTGGTATACATTTCAATTTTACACCAAAGTACTTATACCAAACCTAATGGAAACACTTTAGGTTAACTTCCAACATGATTCTGAGATGTCTGAAAGTTGTTTCATGCCTGTACAGTGTAAGACAAAAAAGTTGTTTTCTCAGGGCATACAATGCTTTGACAATACAAGTAGTATACATTTCAATTTTACAGCAAAGGACTTACTGCAAACCTAATGGAAACACCTTAGGTTAACTTCCCACATGATTCTGAGATGTCTGAAAGTTGTTTCATGCCTGTACAGTGTAAGACAAAAAAGTTGATTTCTCAGTGCATACAATGCTTTGACAATACAAGTGGTATACATTTCAATTTTACACCAAAGTACTTACAGCAAACCTAATGGAAACACCTTAGGTTAACTTCCCACATGATTCTGAGATGTCTGAAAGTTGTTTCATGCCTGTACAGTGTAAGACAAAAAAGTTGTTTTCTCAGGGCATACAATGCTTTGACAATACAAGTAGCATACATTTCAATTTTACAGCAAAGTACTTACAGCAAACCTAATGGAAACACCTTAGGTTAACTTCCCACATGATTCTGAGATGTCTGAACGTTGTTTTATGTCACTGCAGTGTAAGACAAAAAAGTTGTTTTCTCAGTGCATAAAATGCTTTGACAATACAAGTGGTATACATTTCAATTTTACACCAAAGTACTTACAGCAAACCTAATGGAAACACCTTAGGTTAACTTCCCACATGATTCTGAGATGTCTGAAAGTTGTTTCATGCCTGTACAGTGTAAGACAAAAAAGTTGTTTTCTCAGGGCATACAATGCTTTGACAATACAAGTAGTATACATTTCAATTTTACAGCAAAGGACTTACTGCAAACCTAATAGAAACACCTTAGGTTAACTTCCCACATGATTCTGAGATGTCTGAAAGTTGTTTCATGCCTGTACAGTGTAAGACAAAAAAGTTGTTTTCTCAGGGCATACAATGCTTTGACAATACAAGTAGTATACATTTCAATTTTACACCAAAGTACTTACTGCAAACCTAATGGAAACACCTTAGGTTAACTTCCCACATGATTCTGAGATGTCTGAAAGTTGTTTCATGTCACTGCAGTGTAAGACAAAAAAGTTGATTTCTCAGGGCATACAATGCTTTGACAATACAAGTAGTATACATTTCAATTTTACACCAAAGTACTTACTGCAAACCTAATGGAAACACCTTAGGTTAACTTCCCACATGATTCTGAGATGTCTGAAAGTTGTTTCATGTCACTGCAGTGTAAGACAAAAAAGTTGATTTCTCAGTGCATACAATGCTTTGACAATACAAGTAGTATACATTTCAATTTTACACCAAAGTACTTACAGCAAACCTAATGGAAACACCTTAGGTTAACTTCCCACATGATTCTGAGATGTCTGAAAGTTGTTTCATGTCACTGTACAGTGTAAGACAAAAAAGTTGATTTCTCAGTGCATACAATGCTTTGACAATACAAGTAGTATACATTTCAATTTTACACCAAAGTACTTACAGCAAACCTAATGGAAACACCTTAGGTTAACTTCCCACATGATTCTGAGATGTCTGAAAGTTGTTTCATGCCTGTACAGTGTAAGACAAAAAAGTTGTTTTCTCAGGGCATACAATGCTTTGACAATACAAGTAGTATACATTTCAATTTTACAGCAAAGGACTTACTGCAAACCTAATAGAAACACCTGAGGTTAACTTCCCACATGATTCTGAGATGTCTGAAAGTTGTTTCATGCCTGTACAGTGTAAGACAAAAAAGTTGTTTTCTCAGGGCATACACTGCTTTGACAATACAAGTAGTGTACATTTCAATTTTACAGCAAAGTACTTACAGCAAACCTAATGGAAACACCTTAGGTTAACGTCCCTCATGATTCTGAGATGTCTGAAAGTTATTTCATGTCACTGCAGTGTAAGACAAAAAAGTTGATTTCTCAGTGCATTCAATGCTTTGACAATACAAGTGGTATACATTTCAATTTTACACCAAAGTACTTACAGCAAACCTAATGGAAACACCTTAGGTTAACTTCCCACATGATTCTGAGATGTCTGAAAGTTGTTTCATGCCACTGCAGTGTAAGACAAAAAAGTTGATTTCTCAGGGCATACAATGCTTTGACAATACAAGTAGTATACATTTCAATTTTACAGCAAAGTACTTACTGCAAACCTAATGGAAACACCTTAGGTTAACTTCCCACATGATTCTGAGATGTCTGAAAGTTGTTTCATGCCTGTACAGTGTAAGACAAAAAAGTTGTTTTCTCAGGGCATACAATGCTTTGACAATACAAGTAGTATACATTTCAATTTTACAGCAAAGGACTTACTGCAAACCTAATAGAAACACCTTAGGTTAACTTCCCACATGATTCTGAGATGTCTGAAAGTTGTTTCATGCCACTGCAGTGTAAGACAAAAAAGTTGATTTCTCAGTGCATACAATGCTTTGACAATACAAGTAGTATACATTTCAATTTTACACCAAAGTACTTACTGCAAACCTAATGGAAACACCTTAGGTTAACTTCCCACATGATTCTGAGATGTCTGAAAGTTGTTTCATGCCTGTACAGTGTAAGACAAAAAAGTTGTTTTCTCAGGGCATACAATGCTTTGACAATACAAGTAGTATACATTTCAATTTCACAGCAAAGTACTTACTGCAAACCTAATGGAAACACCTTAGGTTAACTTCCCACATGATTCTGAGATGTCTGAAAGTTGTTTCATGCCTGTACAGTGTAAGACAAAAAAGTTGTTTTCTCAGGGCATACAATGCTTTGACAATACAAGTAGTGTACATTTCAATTTTACACCAAAGTACTTACAGCAAACCTAATGGAAACACCTTAGGTTAACTTCCCACATGATTCTGAGATGTCTGAAAGTTATTTCATGTCACTGCAGTGTAAGACAAAAAAGTTGATTTCTCAGTGCATTCAATGCTTTGACAATACAAGTGGTATACATTTCAATTTTACACCAAAGTACTTATACCAAACCTAATGGAAACACTTTAGGTTAACTTCCAACATGATTCTGAGATGTCTGAAAGTTGTTTCATGCCTGTACAGTGTAAGACAAAAATGTTGTTTTCTCAGGGCATACAATGCTTTGACAATACAAGTAGTATACATTCCAATTTTACAGCAAAGGACTTGCTGCAAACCTAATAGAAACACCTTAGGTTAACTTCCCACATGATTCTGAGATGTCTGAAAGTTGTTTCATGCCACTGCAGTGTAAGACAAAAAAGTTGATTTCTCAGTGCATACAATGCTTTGACAATACAAGTTGTATACATTTCAATTTTACAGCAAAGTACTTACACCAAACCTAATGGAAACACCTTAGGTTAACTTCCCACATGATTCTGAGATGTCTGAAAGTTGTTTCATGCCTGTACAGTGTAAGACAAAAAAGTTGTTTTCTCAGGGCATACAATGCTTTGACAATACAAGTAGTATACATTTCAATTTTACAGCAAAGGACTTACTGCAAACCTAATAGAAACACCTTAGGTTAACTTCCCACATGATTCTGAGATGTCTGAAAGTTGTTTCATGCCTGCAGTGTAAGACAAAAAAGTTGATTTCTCAGTGCATACAATGCTTTGACAATACAAGTAGCATACATTTCAATTTTACACCAAAGTACTTACAGCAAACCTAATGGAAACACCTTAGGTTAACTTCCCACATGATTCTGAGATGTCTGAAAGTTGTTTCATGCCTGTACAGTGTAAGACAAAAAAGTTGTTTTCTCAGGGCATACAATGCTTTGACAATACAAGTAGTATACATTTCAATTTTACAGCAAAGGACTTACTGCAAACCTAATAGAAACACCTGAGGTTAACTTCCCACATGATTCTGAGATGTCTGAAAGTTGTTTCATGCCTGTACAGTGTAAGACAAAAAATGTTGTTTTCTCAGGGCATACAATGCTTTGACAATACAAGTAGTATACATTTCAATTTTACACCAAAGTACTTACAGCAAACCTAATGGAAACACCTTAGGTTAACTTCCCACATGATTCTGAGATGTCTGAAAGTTGTTTCATGTCACTGCAGTGTAAGACAAAAAAGTTGATTTCTCAGTGCATACAATGCTTTGACAATACAAGTAGTATACATTTCAATTTTACAGCAAAGGACTTACTGCAAACCTAATAGAAACACCTTAGGTTAACTTCCCACATGATTCTGAGATGTCTGAAAGTTGTTTCATGCCACTGCAGTGTAAGACAAAAAAGTTGTTTTCTCAGTGCATACAATGATTTCACAATACAAGTAGTATACATTTCAATTTCACTGCAAAGTACTTACAGGAAACCTAATGGAATCATAGAAACATAGAAACATAGAAAATAGGTGCAGGAGTAGGCCATTCGGCCCTTCGAGCCTGCACCGCCATTTATTATGATCATGGCTGATCATCCAACTCAGAACCCAGCCTTCCCTCCATACCCCCTGACCCCTGTAGCCACAAGGGCCATATCTAACTTCCTTTTAAACATAGCTAATGAACTGGCCTCAACAGTTTGCTGTGGCAGAGAATTCCACAGATTCACCACTCTCTGTGTGAAGAAGTTTTTCCTAACCTCGGTCCTAAAAGGCTTCCCCTCTATCCTCAAACTGTGACCCCTCGTTCTAGACCTCCCCAACATCGGGAACAATCTTCCTGCATCTAGCCTGTCCAATCCCTTTAGGATCTTATACGTTTCAATCAGATCCCCCCTCAATCTTCTAAATTCCAACGAGTACAAGCCCAGTTCATCCAGTCTTTCTTCATATGAAAGACCTGCCATCCCAGGAATCAATCTGGTGAACCTTCTTTGTACTCCCTCTATGGCAAAGATGTCTTTCCTCAGATTAGGGGACCAAAACTGCACACAATACTCCAGGTGTGGTCTCACCAAGGCCTTGTACAACTGCAGTAGTACCTCCCTGCTCCTGTACTCGAATCCTCTCGCTATAAATGCCAGCATACCGTTCGCCTTTTTCACCGCCTGCTGTACCTGCATGCCCACTTTCAATGACTGGTGTATAATGACACCCAGGTCTCGTTGCACCTCCCCTTTTCCTAATCGGCCACCATTCAGATAATAATCTGTTTTCCTATTTTTGCCACCAAAGTGGATAACTTCACATTTATCCACATTAAATTGCATCTGCCATGAGTTTGCCCACTCACCCAACCTATCCAAGTCACCCTGCATCCTCTTAGCATCCTCCTCACTGCTAACACTGCCACCCAGCTTCGTGTCATCCGCAAACTTGGAGATGCTGCATTTAATTCCCTCTTCCAGGTCATTAATATATATTGTAAACAACTGGGGTCCCAGCACTGAGCCTTGCGGTACCCCACTAGTCACCGCCTGCCATTCTGAAAAGGTCCCGTTTATTCCCACTCTTTGCTTCCTGTCTGCTAACCAATTCTCCACCCACACCAATACCTTACCCCCAATACCGTGTGCTTTAAGTTTGCACACTAATCTCCTATGTGGGACCTTGTCAAAAGCCTTTTGAAAATCCAAATATACCACATCCACTGGTTCTCCCCTATCCACTCTACTAGTTACATCCTCAAAAAATTCTATGAGATTCGTCAGACATGATTTTCCTTTCACAAATCCATGCTGACTTTGTCCGATCATTTCACCGCTTTCCAAATGTGCTGTTATCACATCCTTGATAACTGACTCCAGCAGTTTCCCCACCACCGACGTTAGGCTAACCGGCCTATAATTCCCCGGTTTCTCTCTCCCTCCTTTTTTAAAAAGTGGGGTTACATTAGCCACCCTCCAATCCTCAGGAACTAGTCCAGAATCTAACGAGTTTTGAAAAATTATCACTAATGCATCCACTATTTCTTGGGCCACTTCCTTAAGCACTCTGGGATGCAGACCATCTGGCCCTGGGGATTTATCTGCCTTCAATCCCTTCAATTTACCTAACACCACTTCCCTTCTAACATGTATTTCGCTCAGTTCCTCCACCTCACTGGACCCTCTGTCCCTTACTATTTCTGGAAGATTATTTATGTCCTCCTTAGTGAAGACATCACCTTAGGTTAACTTCCCACATGATTCTGAGATGTCTGAAAGTTGTTTCATGCCTGTACAGTGTAAGACAAAAAAGTTGTTTTCTCAGGGCATACAATGCTTTGACAATACAAGTAGTATACATTTCAATTTTACAGCAAAGGACTTACTGCAAACCTAATAGAAACACCTGAGGTTAACTTCCCACATGATTCTGAGATGTCTGAAAGTTGTTTCATGCCTGTACAGTGTAAGACAAAAAAGTTGTTTTCTCAGGGCATACAATGCTTTGACAATACAAGTAGTATACATTTCAATTTTACAGCAAAGGACTTACTGCAAACCTAATAGAAACACCTTAGGTTAACTTCCCACATGATTCTGAGATGTCTGAAAGTTGTTTCATGTCACTGCAGTGCAAGACAAAAAAGTTGATTTCTCAGTGCATACAATGCTTTGACAATACAAGTGGTATACATTTCAATTTTACACCAAAGTACTTATACCAAACCTAATGGAAACACCTTAGGTTAACTTCCCACATGATTCTGAGATGTCTGAAAGTTGTTTCATGCCACTGCAGTGTAAGACAAAAAAGTTGATTTCTCAGGGCAGACAATGCTTTGACAATACAAGTACTATACATTTCAATTTCACAGCAAAGTACTTACTGCAAATCTAATGGAAACACCTTAGGTTAACTTCCCACATGATTCTGAGATGTCTGAAAGTTGTTTCATGCCTGTACAGTGTAAGACAAAAAAGTTGTTTTCTCAGGGCATACAATGCTTTGACAATACAAGTAGTATTCATTTCAATTTTACAGCAAAGGGCTTACTGCAAACCTAATAGAAACACCTTAGGTTAACTTCCCACATGATTCTGAGATGTATGAAAGTTGTTTCATGCCACTGCAGTGTAAGACAAAAAAGTTGATTTCTCAGTGCATACAATGCTTTGACAATACAAGTAGTATACATTTCAATTTTACACCAAAGTACTTACTGCAAACCTAATGGAAACACCTTAGGTTAACTTCCCACATGATTCTGAGATGTCTGAAAGTTGTTTCATGTCACTGCAGTGTAAGACAAAAAAGTTGATTTCTCAGTGCATACAATGCTTTGACAATACAAGTGGTATACATTTCAATTTTACAGCAAAGTACTTATACCAAACCTAATGGAAACACCTTAGGTTAACTTCCCACATGATTCTGAGATGTCTGAAAGTTGTTTCATGCCTGTACAGTGTAAGACAAAAAAGTTGTTTTCTCAGGGCATACAATGCTTTGACAATACAAGTAGTATACATTTCAATTTTACAGCAAAGGACTTACTGCAAACCTAATAGAAACACCTTAGGTTAACTTCCCACATGATTCTGAGATGTCTGAAAGTTGTTTCATGCCTGTACAGTGTAAGACAAAAAAGTTGTTTTCTCAGGGCATACAATGCTTTGACAATACAAGTAGTATACATTTCAATTTTACAGCAAAGGACTTACTGCAAACCTAATAGAAACACCTTAGGTTAACTTCCCACATGATTCTGAGATGTCTGAAAGTTGTTTCATGTCACTGCAGTGTAAGACAAAAAAGTTGATTTCTCAGTGCATACAATGCTTTGACAATACAAGTGGTATACATTTCAATTTTACACCAAAGTACTTATACCAAACCTAATGGAAACACCTTAGGTTAACTTCCCACATGATTCTGAGATGTCTGAAAGTTGTTTCATGTCACTGCAGTGTAAGACAAAAAAGTTGATTTCTCAGGGCATACAATGCTTTGACAATACAAGTAGTATACATTTCAATTTTACAGCAAAGTACTTACTGCAAAGCTAATGGAAACACCTTAGGTTAACTTCCCACATGATTCTGAGATGTCTGAAAGTTGTTTCATGCCTGTACAGTGTAAGACAAAAAAGTTGTTTTCTCAGGGCATACAATGCTTTGACAATACAAGTAGTATACATTTCAATTTTACACCAAAGTACTTACAGCAAACCTAATGGAAACACCTTAGGTTAACTTCCCACATGATTCTGAGATGTCTGAAAGTTGTTTCATGCCTGTACAGTGTAAGACAAAAAAGTTGTTTTCTCAGGGCATACAATGCTTTGACAATACAAGTAGTATACATTCCAATTTTACAGCAAAGGACTTACTGCAAACCTAATAGAAACACCTTAGGTTAACTTCCCACATGATTCTGAGATGTCTGAAAGTTGTTTCATGCCTGTACAGTGTAAGACAAAAAAGTTGTTTTCTCAGGGCATACAATGCTTTGACAATACAAGTAGTATTCATTTCAATTTTACAGCAAAGGGCTTACTGCAAACCTAATAGAAACACCTTAGGTTAACTTCCCACATGATTCTGAGATGTCTGAAAGTTGTTTCATGCCTGTACAGTGTAAGACAAAAAAGTTGTTTTCTCAGTGCATACAATGCTTTGACAATACAAGTAGTATACATTTCAATTTTACAGCAAAGTACTTACTGCAAACCTAATGGAAACACCTTAGGTTAACTTCCCACATGATTCTGAGATGTCTGAAAGTTGTTTCATGCCACTGCAGTGTAAGACAAAAAAGTTGATTTCTCAGTGCATACAATGCTTTGACAATACAAGTAGTATACATTTCAATTTTACTGCAAAGTACTTACAGCAAACCTAAAGGAAACACCTTAGGTTAACTTCCCACATGATTCTGAGATGTCTGAAAGTTGTTTCATGCCTGTACAGTGTAAGACAAAAAAGTTGTTTTCTCAGGGCATACAATGCTTTGACAATACAAGTAGTATTCATTTCAATTTTACAGCAAAGGGCTTACTGCAAACCTAATAGAAACACCTTAGGTTAACTTCCCACATGATTCTGAGATGTCTGAAAGTTGTTTCATGTCACTGCAGTGTAAGACAAAAAAGTTGATTTCTCAGTGCATACAATGCTTTGACAATACAAGTAGTATACATTTCAATTTTACAGCAAAGGACTTACTGCAAACCTAATAGAAACACCTTAGGTTAACTTCCCACATGATTCTGAGATGTATGAAAGTTGTTTCATGCCACTGCAGTGTAAGACAAAAAAGTTGATTTCTCAGTGCATACAATGCTTTGACAATACAAGTAGTATACATTTCAATTTTACAGCAAAGTACTTACTGCAAACCTAATGGAAACACCTTAGGTTAACTTCCCACATGATTCTGAGATGTCTGAAAGTTGTTTCATGCCTGTACAGTGTAAGACAAAAAAGTTGTTTTCTCAGTGCATACAATGCTTTGACAATACAAGTAGTATACATTTCAATTTTACACCAAAGTACTTACTGCAAACCTAATGGAAACACCTTAGGTTAACTTCCCACATGATTCTGAGATGTCTGAAAGTTGTTTCATGCCACTGCAGTGTAAGACAAAAAAGTTGATTTCTCAGTGCATGCAATGCTTTGACAATACAAGTAGTATACATTTCAATTTCACAGCAAAGTACTTACAGCAAACCTAATGGAAACACCTTAGGTTAACTTCCCACATGATTCTGAGATGTCTGAAAGTTGTTTCATGCCTGTACAGTGTAAGACAAAAAAGTTGTTTTCTCAGGGCATACAATGCTTTGACAATACAAGTAGTATTCATTTCAATTTTACAGCAAAGGGCTTACTGCAAACCTAATAGAAACACCTTAGGTTAACTTCCCACATGATTCTGAGATGTCTGAAAGTTGTTTCATGCCATTGCAGTGTAAGACAAAAAAGTTGTTTTCTCAGTGCCTTGAAAGCTTTGACAATACAAGTAGCATACATTTCAATTTTACACCAAAGTACTTACAGCAAACCTAATGGAAACACCTTAGGTTAACTTCCCACATGATTCTGAGATGTCTGAAAGTTGTTTCATGCCTGTACAGTGTAAGACAAAAAAGTTGTTTTCTCAGGGCATACAATGCTTTGACAATACAAGTAGTATACATTTCAATTTTACAGCAAAGGACTTACTGCAAACCTAATGGAAACACCTTAGGTTAACTTCCCACATGATTCTGAGATGTCTGAAAGTTGTTTCATGCCTGTACAGTGTAAGACAAAAAAGTTGTTTTCTCAGGGCATACAATGCTTTGACAATACAAGTAGTATTCATTTCAATTTTACAGCAAAGGGCTTACTGCAAACCTAATAGAAACACCTTAGGTTAACTTCCCACATGATTCTGAGATGTCTGAAAGTTGTTTCATGCCACTGCAGTGTAAGACAAAAAAGTTGATTTCTCAGTGCATACAATGCTTTGACAATACAAGTAGTATACATTTCAATTTTACACCAAAGTACTTACAGCAAACCTAATGGAAACACCTTAGGTTAACTTCCCACATGATTCTGAGATGTCTGAAAGTTGTTTCATGCCTGTACAGTGTAAGACAAAAAAGTTGTTTTCTCAGGGCATACAATGCTTTGACAATACAAGTAGTATACATTTCAATTTTACAGCAAAGTACTTACTGCAAACCTAATGGAAACACCTTAGGTTAACTTCCCACATGATTCTGAGATGTCTGAAAGTTGTTTCATGCCACTGCAGTGTAAGACAAAAAAGTTGTTTTCTCAGTGCATACAATGCTTTGACAATACAAGTAGTATACATTTCAATTTTACACCAAAGTACTTACAGCAAACCTAATGGAAACACCTTAGGTTAACTTCCCACATGATTCTGAGATGTCTGAAAGTTGTTTCATGCCTGTACAGTGTAAGACAAAAAAGTTGTTTTCTCAGGGCATACAATGCTTTGACAATACAAGTAGTATACATTTCAATTTTACAGCAAAGGACTTACTGCAAACCTAATAGAAACACCTTAGGTTAACTTCCCACATGATTCTGAGATGTCTGAAAGTTGTTTCATGTCACTGCAGTGTAAGACAAAAAAGTTGATTTCTCAGTGCATACAATGCTTTGACAATACAAGTGGTATACATTTCAATTTTACAGCAAAGTACTTATACCAAACCTAATGGAAACACCTTAGGTTAACTTCCCACATGATTCTGAGATGTCTGAAAGTTGTTTCATGCCTGTACAGTGTAAGACAAAAAAGTTGTTTTCTCAGGGCATACAATGCTTTGACAATACAAGTAGTATACATTTCAATTTTACAGCAAAGGACTTACTGCAAACCTAATAGAAACACCTTAGGTTAACTTCCCACATGATTCTGAGATGTCTGAAAGTTGTTTCATGCCTGTACAGTGTAAGACAAAAAAGTTGTTTTCTCAGGGCATACAATGCTTTGACAATACAAGTAGTATACATTTCAATTTTACAGCAAAGGACTTACTGCAAACCTAATAGAAACACCTTAGGTTAACTTCCCACATGATTCTGAGATGTCTGAAAGTTGTTTCATGCCTGTGCAGTGTAAGACAAAAAAGTTGATTTCTCAGTGCATACAATGCTTTGACAATACAAGTAGTATACATTTCAATTTCACAGCAAAGTACTTACAGCAAACCTAATGGAAACACCTTAGGTTAACTTCCCACATGATTCTGAGATGTCTGAAAGTTGTTTCATGCCTGTACAGTGTAAGACAAAAAAGTTGTTTTCTCAGGGCATACAATGCTTTGACAATACAAGTAGTATACATTTCAATTTTACAGCAAAGGGCTTACTGCAAACCTAATAGAAACACCTTAGGTTAACTTCCCACATGATTCTGAGATGTCTGAAAGTTGTTTCATGTCACTGCAGTGTAAGACAAAAAAGTTGTTTTCTCAGGGCATACAATGCTTTGACAATACAAGTAGTATACATTTCAATTTTACACCAAAGTACTTACAGCAAACCTAATGGAAACACCTTAGGTTAACTTCCCACATGATTCTGAGATGTCTGAAAGTTGTTTCATGACTGTACAGTGTAAGACAAAAAAGTTGATTTCTCAGTGCATACAATGCTTTGACAATACAAGTGGTATACATTTCAATTTTACAGCAAAGGACTTACTGCAAACCTAATGGAAACACCTTAGGTTAACTTCCCACATGATTCTGAGATGTCTGAAAGTTGTTTCATGCCTGTACAGTGTAAGACAAAAAAGTTGTTTTCTCAGGGCATACAATGCTTTGACAATACAAGTAGTATTCATTTCAATTTTACAGCAAAGGGCTTACTGCAAACCTAATAGAAACACCTTAGGTTAACTTCCCACATGATTCTGAGATGTATGAAAGTTGTTTCATGCCACTGCAGTGTAAGACAAAAAAGTTGATTTCTCAGTGCATACAATGCTTTGACAATACAAGTAGTATACATTTCAATTTTACAGCAAAGTACTTACTGCAAAGCTAATGGAAACACCTTAGGTTAACTTCCCACATGATTCTGAGATGTCTGAAAGTTGTTTCATGCCTGTACAGTGTAAGACAAAAAAGTTGTTTTCTCAGGGCATACAATGCTTTGACAATACAAGTAGTATACATTTCAATTTTACAGCAAAGGACTTACTGCAAACCTAATAGAAACACCTTAGGTTAACTTCCCACATGATTCTGAGATGTCTGAAAGTTGTTTCATGTCACTGCAGTGCAAGACAAAAAAGTTGATTTCTCAGTGCATACAATGCTTTGACAATACAAGTGGTATACATTTCAATTTTACAGCAAAGTACTTATACCAAACCTAATGGAAACACCTTAGGTTAACTTCCCACATGATTCTGAGATGTCTGAAAGTTGTTTCATGCCTGTACAGTGTAAGACAAAAAAGTTGTTTTCTCAGGGCATACAATGCTTTGACAATACAAGTAGTATACATTCCAATTTTACAGCAAAGGACTTACTGCAAACCTAATAGAAACACCTTAGGTTAACTTCCCACATGATTCTGAGATGTCTGAAAGTTGTTTCATGCCTGTACAGTGTAAGACAAAAAAGTTGTTTTCTCAGGGCATACAATGCTTTGACAATACAAGTAGTATACATTCCAATTTACAGCAAAGGACTTACTGCAAACCTAATAGAAACACCTTAGGTTAACTTCCCACATGATTCTGAGATGTCTGAAAGTTATTTCATGTCACTGCAGTGTAAGACAAAAAAGTTGATTTCTCAGTGCATTCAATGCTTTGACAATACAAGTGGTATACATTTCAATTTTACACCAAAGTACTTATACCAAACCTAATGGAAACACTTTAGGTTAACTTCCAACATGATTCTGAGATGTCTGAAAGTTGTTTCATGCCTGTACAGTGTAAGACAAAAAAGTTGATTTCTCAGGGCATACAATGCTTTGACAATACAAGTAGTATACATTTCAATTTTACAGCAAAGTACTTACTGCAAACCTAATGGAAACACCTTAGGTTAACTTCCCACATGATTCTGAGATGTCTGAAAGTTGTTTCATGCCTGTACAGTGTAAGACAAAAAAGTTGTTTTCTCAGGGCATACAATGCTTTGACAATACAAGTAGTATTCATTTCAATTTTACAGCAAAGGGCTTACTGCAAACCTAATAGAAACACCTTAGGTTAACTTCCCACATGATTCTGAGATGTCTGAAAGTTGTTTCATGTCACTGCAGTGCAAGACAAAAAAGTTGATTTCTCAGTGCATACAATGCTTTGACAATACAAGTGGTATACATTTCAATTTTACAGCAAAGTACTTATACCAAACCTAATGGAAACACCTTAGGTTAACTTCCCACATGATTCTGAGATGTCTGAAAGTTGTTTCATGCCTGTACAGTGTAAGACAAAAAAGTTGTTTTCTCAGGGCATACAATGCTTTGACAATACAAGTAGTATACATTCCAATTTTACAGCAAAGGACTTACTGCAAACCTAATAGAAACACCTTAGGTTAACTTCCCACATGATTCTGAGATGTCTGAAAGTTGTTTCATGCCTGTACAGTGTAAGACAAAAAAGTTGTTTTCTCAGGGCATACAATGCTTTGACAATACAAGTAGTATACATTTCAATTTTACAGCAAAGGACTTACTGCAAACCTAATAGAAACACCTTAGGTTAACTTCCCACATGATTCTGAGATGTCTGAAAGTTGTTTCATGTCACTGCAGTGTAAGACAAAAAAGTTGATTTCTCAGTGCATACAATGCTTTGACAATACAAGTGGTATACATTTCAATTTTACACCAAAGTACTTACACCAAACCTAATGGAAACACCTTAGGTTAACTTCCCACATGATTCTGAGATGTCTGAAAGTTGTTTCATGCCTGTACAGTGTAAGACAAAAAAGTTGTTTTCTCAGGGCATACAATGCTTTGACAATACAAGTAGTATACATTTCAATTTTACAGCAAAGGACTTACTGCAAACCTAATGGAAACACCTTAGGTTAACTTCCCACATGATTCTGAGATGTCTGAAAGTTGTTTCATGCCTGTACAGTGTAAGACAAAAAAGTTGTTTTCTCAGGGCATACAATGCTTTGACAATACAAGTAGCATACATTTCAATTTTACAGCAAAGTACTTACAGCAAACCTAATGGAAACACCTTAGGTTAACTTCCCACATGATTCTGAGATGTCTGAAAGTTGTTTCATGTCACTGCAGTGCAAGACAAAAAAGTTGATTTCTCAGTGCCTACAATGCTTTGACAATACAAGTGGTATACATTTCAATTTTACAGCAAAGTACTTACACGAAACCTAATGGAAACACCTTAGGTTAACTTCCCACATGATTCTGAGATGTCTGAAAGTTGTTTCATGCCTGTACAGTGTAAGACAAAAAAGTTGTTTTCTCAGGGCATACAATGCTTTGACAATACAAGTAGTATACATTCCAATTTTACAGCAAAGGACTTACTGCAAACCTAATAGAAACACCTTAGGTTAACTTCCCACATGATTCTGAGATGTCTGAAAGTTGTTTCATGCCTGTACAGTGTAAGACAAAAAAGTTGATTTCTCAGTGCATACAATGCTTTGACAATACAAGTAGTATACATTTCAATTTTACAGCAAAGTACTTACAGCAAACCTAATGGAAACACCTTAGGTTAACTTCCCACATGATTCTGAGATGTCTGAAAGTTGTTTCATGCCTGTACAGTGTAAGACAAAAAAGTTGTTTTCTCAGGGCATACAATGCTTTGACAATACAAGTAGTATTCATTTCAATTTTACAGCAAAGGGCTTACTGCAAACCTAATAGAAACACCTTAGGTTAACTTCCCACATGATTCTGAGATGTATGAAAGTTGTTTCATGCCACTGCAGTGTAAGACAAAAAAGTTGATTTCTCAGTGCATACAATGCTTTGACAATACAAGTAGCATACATTTCAATTTTACACCAAAGTACTTACAGCAAACCTAATGGAAACACCTTAGGTTAACTTCCCACATGATTCTGAGATGTCTGAAAGTTGTTTCATGCCTGTACAGTGTAAGACAAAAAAGTTGTTTTCTCAGGGCATACAATGCTTTGACAATACAAGTAGTATACATTCCAATTTTACAGCAAAGGACTTACTGCAAACCTAATAGAAACACCTTAGGTTAACTTCCCACATGATTCTGAGATGTCTGAAAGTTGTTTCATGCCTGTACAGTGTAAGACAAAAAAGTTGTTTTCTCAGTGCATACAATGCTTTGACAATACAAGTAGTGTACATTTCAATTTTACACCAAAGTACTTACTGCAAACCTAATAGAAACACCTTAGGTTAACTTCCCACATGATTCTGAGATGTCTGAAAGTTGTTTCATGCCTGTACAGTGTAAGACAAAAAAGTTGTTTTCTCAGGGCATACAATGCTTTGACAATACAAGTCGTATTCATTTCAATTTTACAGCAAAGGTCTTACTGCAAACCTAATAGAAACACCTTAGGTTAACTTCCCACATGATTCTGAGATGTCTGAAAGTTGTTTCATGTCACTGCAGTGTAAGACAAAAAAGTTGATTTCTCAGTGCATACAATGCTTTGACAATACAAGTAGTATACATTTCAATTTTACAGCAAAGGACTTACTGCAAACCTAATAGAAACACCTTAGGTTAACTTCCCACATGATTCTGAGATGTCTGAAAGTTGTTTCATGCCATTGTAGTGTAAGACAAAAAAGTTGTTTTCTCAGTGCCTTGAAAGCTTTGACAATACAAGTAGTATACATTTCAATTTTACACCAAAGTACTTACAGCAAACCTAATGGAAACACCTTAGGTTAACTTCCCACATGATTCTGAGATGTCTGAAAGTTGTTTCATGCCTGTACAGTGTAAGACAAAAAAGTTGTTTTCTCAGGGCATACAATGCTTTGACAATACAAGTAGTATACATTTCAATTTTACAGCAAAGGACTTACTGCAAACCTAATAGAAACACCTTAGGTTAACTTCCCACATGATTCTGAGATGTCTGAAAGTTGTTTCATGCCTGTACAGTGTAAGACAAAAAAGTTGTTTTCTCAGGGCATACAATGCTTTGACAATACAAGTAGTATACATTTCAATTTTACAGCAAAGGACTTACTGCAAACCTAATAGAAACACCTTAGGTTAACTTCCCACATGATTCTGAGATGTCTGAAAGTTGTTTCATGTCACTGCAGTGTAAGACAAAAAAGTTGATTTCTCAGTGCATACAATGCTTTGACAATACAAGTGGTATACATTTCAATTTTACACCGAAGTACTTATACCAAACCTAATGGAAACACTTTAGGTTAACTTCCAACATGATTCTGAGATGTCTGAAAGTTGTTTCATGCCTGTACAGTGTAAGACAAAAAAGTTGTTTTCTCAGGGCATACAATGCTTTGACAATACAAGTAGTATACATTTCAATTTTACAGCAAAGTACTTACTGCAAAGCTAATGGAAACACCTTAGGTTAACTTCCCACATGATTCTGAGATGTCTGAAAGTTGTTTCATGCCTGTACAGTGTAAGACAAAAAAGTTGTTTTCTCAGGGCATACAATGCTTTGACAATACAAGTAGTATTCATTTCAATTTTACAGCAAAGGGCTTACTGCAAACCTAATAGAAACACCTTAGGTTAACTTCCCACATGATTCTGAGATGTCTGAAAGTTGTTTCATGCCTGTGCAGTGTAAGACAAAAAAGTTGATTTCTCAGTGCATACAATGCTTTGACAATACAAGTAGTATACATTTCAATTTTACACCAAAGTACTTACTGCAAACCTAATGGAAACACCTTAGGTTAACTTCCCACATGATTCTGAGATGTCTGAAAGTTGTTTCATGCCTGTACAGTGTAAGACAAAAAAGTTGTTTTCTCAGGGCATACAATGCTTTGACAATACAAGTAGTATACATTTCAATTTTACAGCAAAGGACTTACTGCAAACCTAATGGAAACACCTTAGGTTAACTTCCCACATGATTCTGAGATGTCTGAAAGTTGTTTCATGCCTGTACAGTGTAAGACAAAAAAGTTGTTTTCTCAGGGCATACAATGCTTTGACAATACAAGTAGTATACATTTCAATTTTACAGCAAAGTACTTACAGCAAACCTAATGGAAACACCTTAGGTTAACTTCCCACATGATTCTGAGATGTCTGAAAGTTGTTTCATGTCACTGCAGTGCAAGACAAAAAAGTTGATTTCTCAGTGCATACAATGCTTTGACAATACAAGTGGTATACATTTCAATTTTACAGCAAAGTACTTATACCAAACCTAATGGAAACACCTTAGGTTAACTTCCCACATGATTCTGAGATGTCTGAAAGTTGTTTCATGCCTGTACAGTGTAAGACAAAAAAGTTGTTTTCTCAGGGCATACAATGCTTTGACAATACAAGTAGTATACATTCCAATTTTACAGCAAAGGACTTACTGCAAACCTAATAGAAACACCTTAGGTTAACTTCCCACATGATTCTGAGATGTCTGAAAGTTGTTTCATGCCTGTGCAGTGTAAGACAAAAAAGTTGATTTCTCAGTGCATTCAATGCTTTGACAATACAAGTAGTATACATTTCAATTTTACAGCAAAGTACTTACTGCAAACCTAATGGAAACACCTTAGGTTAACTTCCCACATGATTCTGAGATGTCTGAAAGTTGTTTCATGCCTGTACAGTGTAAGACAAAAAAGTTGTTTTCTCAGGGCATACAATGCTTTGACAATACAAGTAGTATACATTTCAATTTTACAGCAAAGGACTTACTGCAAACCTAATAGAAACACCTTAGGTTAACTTCCCACATGATTCTGAGATGTCTGAAAGTTGTTTCATGCCATTGTAGTGTAAGACAAAAAAGTTGTTTTCTCAGTGCATTGAAAGCTTTGACAATACAAGTAGCATACATTTCAATTTTACACCAAAGTACTTACAGCAAAGCTAATGGAAACACCTTAGGTTAACTTCCCACATGATTCTGAGATGTCAGAAAGTTGTTTCATGCCTGTATAGTGTAAGACAAAAAAGTTGTTTTCTCAGGGCATACAATGCTTTGACAATACAAGTAGTATACATTTCAATTTTACAGCAAAGGACTTACTGCAAACCTAATAGAAACACCTTAGGTTAACTTCCCACATGATTCTGAGATGTCTGAAAGTTGTTTCATGCCTGTACAGTGTAAGACAAAAAAGTTGTTTTCTCAGGGCATACAATGCTTTGACAATACAAGTAGTATACATTTCAATTTTACAGCAAAGTACTTACTGCAAACCTAATAGAAACACCTTAGGTTAACTTCCCACATGATTCTGAGATGTCTGAAAGTTGTTTCATGCCTGTACAGTGTAAGACAAAAAAGTTGTTTTCTCAGGGCATACAATGCTTTGACAATACAAGTAGTATACATTTCAATTTTACAGCAAAGGACTTACTGCAAACCTAATAGAAACACCTTAGGTTAACTTCCCACATGATTCTGAGATGTCTGAAAGTTGTTTCATGCCTGTGCAGTGTAAGACAAAAAAGTTGTTTTCTCAGTGCATACAATGCTTTGACAATACAAGTAGTATACATTTCAATTTTACAGCAAAGTACTTACAGCAAACCTAATGGAAACATAGAAACATAGAAACATAGAAAATAGGTGCAGGAGTAGGCCATTCGGCCCTTCGAGCCTGCACCGCCATTTATTATGATCATGGCTGATCATCCAACTCAGAACCCAGCCTTCCCTCCATACCCCCTGACCCCTGTAGCCACAAGGGCCATATCTAACTTCCTTTTAAACATAGCTAATGAACTGGCCTCAACAGTTTGCTGTGGCAGAGAATTCCACAGATTCACCACTCTCTGTGTGAAGAAGTTTTTCCTAACCTCGGTCCTAAAAGGCTTCCCCTCTATCCTCAAACTGTGACCCCTCGTTCTAGACCTCCCCAACATCGGGAACAATCTTCCTGCATCTAGCCTGTCCAATCCCTTTAGGATCTTATACGTTTCAATCAGATCCCCCCTCAATCTTCTAAATTCCAACGAGTACAAGCCCAGTTCATCCAGTCTTTCTTCATATGAAAGACCTGCCATCCCAGGAATCAATCTGGTGAACCTTCTTTGTACTCCCTCTATGGCAAAGATGTCTTTCCTCAGATTAGGGGACCAAAACTGCACACAATACTCCAGGTGTGGTCTCACCAAGGCCTTGTACAACTGCAGTAGTACCTCCCTGCTCCTGTACTCGAATCCTCTCGCTATAAATGCCAGCATACCGTTCGCCTTTTTCACCGCCTGCTGTACCTGCATGCCCACTTTCAATGACTGGTGTATAATGACACCCAGGTCTCGTTGCACCTCCCCTTTTCCTAATCGGCCACCATTCAGATAATAATCTGTTTTCCTATTTTTGCCACCAAAGTGGATAACTTCACATTTATCCACATTAAATTGCATCTGCCATGAGTTTGCCCACTCACCCAACCTATCCAAGTCACCCTGCATCCTCTTAGCATCCTCCTCACTGCTAACACTGCCACCCAGCTTCGTGTCATCCGCAAACTTGGA
This sequence comes from Mobula hypostoma, assembly GCF_963921235.1. Classification (NCBI taxonomy): domain Eukaryota; kingdom Metazoa; phylum Chordata; class Chondrichthyes; order Myliobatiformes; family Myliobatidae; genus Mobula; species Mobula hypostoma. Next base: position 51,368,275 of record NC_086109.1, on the reverse strand, counting down.
GATGCTGCATTTAATTCCCTCATCCAAGTCATTAATATATATTGTAAACAACTGGGGTCCCAGCACTGAGCCTTGCGGTACCCCACTAGTCACCGCCTGCCATTCTGAAAAGGTCCCGTTTATTCCCACTCTTTGCTTCCTGTCTGCTAACCAATTCTCCACCCACACCAATACCTTACCCCCAATACCGTGTGCTTTAAGTTTGCACACTAATCTCCTATGTGGGACCTTGTCAAAAGCCTTTTGAAAATCCAAATATACCACATCCACTGGTTCTCCCCTATCCACTCTACTAGTTACATCCTCAAAAAATTCTATGAGATTCGTCAGACATGATTTTCCTTTCACAAATCCATGCTGACTTTGTCCGATCATTTCACCGCTTTCCAAATGTGCTGTTATCACATCCTTGATAACTGACTCCAGCAGTTTCCCCACCACCGACGTTAGGCTAACCGGCCTATAATTCCCCGGTTTCTCTCTCCCTCCTTTTTTAAAAAGTGGGGTTACATTAGCCACCCTCCAATCCTCAGGAACTAGTCCAGAATCTAACGAGTTTTGAAAAATTATCACTAATGCATCCACTATTTCTTGGGCCACTTCCTTAAGCACTCTGGGATGCAGACCATCTGGCCCTGGGGATTTATCTGCCTTCAATCCCTTCAATTTACCTAACACCACTTCCCTACTAACATGTATTTCACTCAGTTCCTCCATCTCACTGGACCCTCTGTCCCTTACTATTTCTGGAAGATTATTTATGTCCTCCTTATGAACAACCTTAGGTTAACTTCCCACATGATTCTGAGATGTCTGAAAGTTGTTTCATGCCTGTACAGTGTAAGACAAAAAAGTTGTTTTCTCAGGGCATACAATGCTTTGACAATACAAGTACTATACATTTCAATTTTACAGCAAAGGACTTACTGCAAACCTAATGGAAACAACTTAGGTTAACTTCCCACATGATTCTGAGATGTCTGAAAGTTGTTTCATGCCTGTACAGTGTAAGACAAAAAAGTTGTTTTCTCAGGGCATACAATGCTTTGACAATACAAGTAGTATACATTTCAATTTTACAGCAAAGGACTTACTGCAAACCTAATAGAAACACCTTAGGTTAACTTCCCACATGATTCTGAGATGTCTGAAAGTTGTTTCATGTCACTGCAGTGTAAGACAAAAAAGTTGATTTCTCAGTGCATACAATGCTTTGACAATACAAGTAGTATACATTTCAATTTTACAGCAAAGTACTTACAGCAAACCTAATGGAAACACCTTAGGTTAACTTCCCACATGATTCTGAGATGTCTGAAAGTTGTTTCATGCCTGCAGTGTAAGACAAAAAAGTTGTTTTCTCAGGGCATACAATGCTTTGACAATACAACAAGTATACATTTCAATTTTACATCAAAGTACTTACTGCAAAGCTAATGGAAACACCCTAGGTTAACTTCCCACATGATTCTGAGATGTCTGAAAGTTGTTTCATGCCTGTACAGTGTAAGACAAAAAAGTTGTTTTCTCAGGGCATACAATGCTTTGACAATACAAGTAGTATACATTTCAATTTTACAGCAAAGGACTTACTGCAAACCTAATAGAAACACCTTAGGTTAACTTCCCACATGATTCTGAGATGTCTGAAAGTTGTTTCATGCCTGTACAGTGTAAGACAAAAAAGTTGTTTTCTCAGTGCATACAATGCTTTGACAATACAACAAGTATACATTTCAATTTTACATCAAAGTACTTACTGCAAAGCTAATGGAAACACCTTAGGTTAACTTCCCACATGATTCTGAGATGTCTGAAAGTTGTTTCATGTCACTGCAGTGTAAGACAAAAAAGTTGATTTCTCAGTGCATACAATGCTTTGACAATACAAGTAGTATACATTTCAATTTCACAGCAAAGTACTTACAGCAAACCTAATGGAAACACCTTAGGTTAACTTCCCACATGATTCTGAGATGTCTGAAAGTTGTTTCATGCCTGTACAGTGTAAGACAAAAAAGTTGTTTTCTCAGGGCATACAATGCTTTGACAATACAAGTAGTATACATTTCAATTTTACAGCAAAGGACTTACTGCAAACCTAATGGAAACACCTTAGGTTAACTTCCCACATGATTCTGAGATGTCTGAAAGTTGTTTTCATGCCAGTATAGTGTAAGACAAAAAAGTTGTTTTCTCAGGGCATACAATGCTTTGACAATACAAGTAGTATACATTTCAATTTTACAGCAAAGGACTTACTGCAAACCTAATAGAAACACCTTAGGTTAACTTCCCACATGATTCTGAGATGTCTGAAAGTTGTTTCATGTCACTGCAGTGTAAGACAAAAAAGTTGATTTCTCAGTGCATACAATGCTTTGACAATACAAGTAGTATACATTTCAATTTCACAGCAAAGTACTTACAGCAAACCTAATGGAAACACCTTAGGTTAACTTCCCACATGATTCTGAGATGTCTGAAAGTTGTTTCATGCCTGTACAGTGTAAGACAAAAAAGTTGTTTTCTCAGGGCATACAATGCTTTGACAATACAAGTAGTATACATTTCAATTTTACAGCAAAGTACTTACTGCAAAGCTGATGGAAACACCTTAGGTTAACTTCCCACATGATTCTGAGATGTCTGAAAGTTGTTTCATGCCTGTACAGTGTAAGACAAAAAAGTTGTTTTCTCAGGGCATACAATGCTTTGACAATACAAGTAGTATACATTTCAATTTTACAGCAAAGTACTTACAGCAAACCTAATGGAAACACCTTAGGTTAACTTCCCACATGATTCTGAGATGTCTGAAAGTTGTTTCATGTCACTGCAGTGTAAGACAAAAAAGTTGATTTCTCAGTGCATACAATGCTTTGACAATACAAGTAGTATACATTTCAATTTTACACCAAAGTACTTACAGCAAAGCTAATGGAAACACCTTAGGTTAACTTCCCACATGATTCTGAGATGTCTGAAAGTTGTTTCATGCCTGTACAGTGTAAGACAAAAAAGTTGTTTTCTCAGGGCATACAATGCTTTGACAATACAAGTAGTATACATTCCAATTTTACAGCAAAGGACTCACTGCAAACCTAATAGAAACACCTGAGGTTAACTTCCCACATGATTCTGAGATGTCTGAAAGTTGTTTCATGCCTGTACAGTGTAAGACAAAAAAGTTGTTTTCTCAGGGCATACAATGCTTTGACAATACAAGTAGTATACATTTCAATTTTACAGCAAAGGACTTACTGCAAACCTAATAGAAACACCTTAGGTTAACTTCCCACATGATTCTGAGATGTCTGAAAGTTGTTTCATGCCTGTACAGTGTAAGACAAAAAAGTTGTTTTCTCAGGGCATACAATGCTTTGACAATAGAAGTAGTATACATTTCAATTTTACAGCAAAGTACTTACTGCAAAGCTAATGGAAACACCTTAGGTTAACTTCCCACATGATTCTGAGATGTCTGAAAGTTGTTTCATGTCACTGCAGTGTAAGACAAAAAAGTTGATTTCTCAGTGCATACAATGCTTTGACAATACAAGTAGTATACATTTCAATTTCACAGCAAAGTACTTACAGCAAACCTAATGGAAACACCTTAGGTTAACTTCCCACATGATTCTGAGATGTCTGAAAGTTGTTTCATGCCTGTACAGTGTAAGACAAAAAAGTTGTTTTCTCAGGGCATACAATGCTTTGACAATACAAGTAGTATACATTTCAATTTTACAGCAAAGGACTTACTGCAAACCTAATAGAAACACCTTAGGTTAACTTCCCACATGATTCTGAGATGTCTGAAAGTTGTTTCATGCCTGTGCAGTGTAAGACAAAAAAGTTGTTTTCTCAGGGCATACAATGCTTTGACAATACAAGTAGTATACATTTCAATTTTACAGCAAAGGACTTACTGCAAACCTAATGGAAACACCTTAGGTTAACTTCCCACATGATTCTGAGATGTCTGAAAGTTGTTTCATGTCACTGCAGTGTAAGACAAAAAAGTTGATTTCTCAGTGCATACAATGCTTTGACAATACAAGTAGCATACATTTCAATTTTACACCAAAGTACTTACAGCAAAGCTAATGGAAACACCTTAGGTTAACTTCCCACATGATTCTGAGATGTCTGAAAGTTGTTTCATGCCTGTACAGTGTAAGACAAAAAAGTTGTTTTCTCAGGGCATACAATGCTTTGACAATACAAGTAGTATACATTTCAATTTTACAGCAAAGGACTTACTGCAAACCTAATAGAAACACCTTAGGTTAACTTCCCACATGATTCTGAGATGTCTGAAAGTTGTTTCATGCCTGTACAGTGTAAGACAAAAAAGTTGATTTCTCAGGGCATACAATGCTTTGACAATACAAGTAGTATACATTTCAATTTTACAGCAAAGTACTTACTGCAAACCTAATGGAAACACCTTAGGTTAACTTCCCACATGATTCTGAGATGTCTGAAAGTTGTTTCATGCCTGTACAGTGTAAGACAAAAAAGTTGTTTTCTCAGGGCATACAATGCTTTGACAATACAAGTACTATACATTTCAATTTTACAGCAAAGGACTTACTGCAAACCTAATGGAAACACCTTAGGTTAACTTCCCACATGATTCTGAGATGTCTGAAAGTTGTTTCATGCCTGTACAGTGTAAGACAAAAAAGTTGATTTCTCAGTGCATACAATGCTTTGACAATACATGTAGTATACATTTCAATTTCACAGCAAAGTACTTACAGGAAACCTAATGGAAACACCTTAGGTTAACTTCCCACATGATTCTGAGATGTCTGAAAGTTGTTTCATGCCTGTATAGTGTAAGACAAAAAAGTTGTTTTCTCAGGGAATACAATGCTTTGACAATACAAGTAGTATACATTTCAATTTTACAGCAAAGTACTTACTGCAAACCTAATGGAAACACCTTAGGTTAACTTCCCACATGATTCTGAGATGTCTGAAAGTTGTTTCATGCCTGTACAGTGTAAGACAAAAAAGTTGTTTTCTCAGGGCATACAATGCTTTGACAATACAAGTAGTATACATTTCAATTTTACAGCAAAGACTTACTGCAAACCTAATGGAAACACCTTAGGTTAACTTCCCACATGATTCTGAGATGTCTGAAAGTTGTTTCATGTCACTGCAGTGTAAGACAAAAAAGTTGATTTCTCAGTGCATACAATGCTTTGACAATACAAGTAGTATACATTTCAATTTCACAGCAAAGTACTTACAGCAAACCTAATGGAAACACCTTAGGTTAACTTCCCACATGATTCTGAGATGTCTGAAAGTTGTTTCATGCCTGTACAGTGTAAGACAAAAAAGTTGTTTTCTCAGGGCATACAATGCTTTGACAATACAAGTAGTATACATTTCAATTTTACAGCAAAGGACTTACTGCAAACCTAATAGAAACACCTGAGGTTAACTTCCCACATGATTCTGAGATGTCTGAAAGTTGTTTCATGTCACTGCAGTGTAAGACAAAAAAGTTGTTTTCTCAGTGCATACAATGCTTTGACAATACATGTAGTATACATTTCAATTTCACAGCAAAGTACTTACAGCAAACCTAATGGAAACACCTTAGGTTAACTTCCCACATGATTCTGAGATGTCTGAAAGTTGTTTCATGCCTGTACAGTGTAAGACAAAAAAGTTGTTTTCTCAAGGCATACAATGCTTTGACAATACAAGTAGTATACATTTCAATTTTACAGCAAAGTACTTACTGCAAACCTAATGGAAACACCTTAGGTTAACTTCCCACATGATTCTGAGATGTCTGAAAGTTGTTTCATGTCACTGCAGTGTAAGACAAAAAAGTTGATTTCTCAGTGCATACAATGCTTTGACAATACAAGTAGTATACATTTCAATTTTACACCAAAGTACTTACAGCAAACCTAATGGAAACACCTTAGGTTAACTTCCCACATGATTCTGAGATGTCTGAAAGTTGTTTCATGCCTGTACAGTGTAAGACAAAAAAGTTGTTTTCTCAGGGCATACAATGCTTTGACAATACAAGTAGTATACATTTCAATTTTACAGCAAAGGACTTACAGCAAACCTAATGGAAACACCTTAGGTTAACTTCCCACATGATTCTGAGATGTCTGAAAGTTGTTTCATGCCTGTACAGTGTAAGACAAAAAAGTTGTTTTCTCAGGGCATACAATGCTTTGACAATACAAGTAGTATACATTTCAATTTTACAGCAAAGTACTTACTGCAAACCTAATGGAAACACCTTAGGTTAACTTCCCACATGATTCTGAGATGTCTGAAAGTTGTTTCATGCCTGTACAGTGTAAGACAAAAAAGTTGTTTTCTCAGGGCATACAATGCTTTGACAATACAAGTAGTATACATTTCAATTTTACAGCAAAGGACTTACTGCAAACCTAATAGAAACACCTTAGGTTAACTTCCCACATGATTCTGAGATGTCTGAAAGTTGTTTCATGTCACTGCAGTGTAAGACAAAAAAGTTGATTTCTCAGTGCATACAATGCTTTGACAATACAAGTAGTATACATTTCAATTTCACAGCAAAGTACTTACAGCAAACCTAATGGAAACACCTTAGGTTAACTTCCCACATGATTCTGAGATGTCTGAAAGTTGTTTCATGCCTGTACAGTGTAAGACAAAAAAGTTGTTTTCTCAGGGCATACAATGCTTTGACAAAACAAGCAGTATACATTTCAATTTTACAGCAAAGGACTTACTGCAACCCTAATAGAAACACCTTAGGTTAACTTCCCACATGATTCTGAGATGTCTGAAAGTTGTTTCATGCCTGTACAGTGTAAGACAAAAAAGTTGTTTTCTCAGGGCATACAATGCTTTGACAATACAAGTAGTATACATTTCAATTTTACACCAAAGTACTTACAGCAAACCTAATGGAAACACCTTAGGTTAACTTCCCACATGATTCTGAGATGTCTGAAAGTTGTTTCATGCCTGTACAGTGTAAGACAAAAAAGTTGTTTTCTCAGGGCATACAATGCTTTGACAATACAAGTAGTATACATTTCAATTTTACAGCAAAGGACTTACTGCAAACCTAATAGAAACACCTTAGGTTAACTTCCCACATGATTCTGAGATGTCTGAAAGTTGTTTCATGTCACTGCAGTGTAAGACAAAAAAGTTGATTTCTCAGTGCATACAATGCTTTGACAATACAAGTAGTATACATTTCAATTTCACAGCAAAGTACTTACAGCAAACCTAATGGAAACACCTTAGGTTAACTTCCCACATGATTCTGAGATGTCTGAAAGTTGTTTCATGCCTGTACAGTGTAAGACAAAAAAGTTGTTTTCTCAGTGCATACAATGCTTTGACAATACAAGTAGCATACATTTCAATTTTACACCAAAGTACTTACAGCAAAGCTAATGGAAACACCTTAGGTTAACTTCCCACATGATTCTGAGATGTCTGAAAGTTGTTTCATGCCTGTACAGTGTAAGACAAAAAAGTTGTTTTCTCAGGGCATACAATGCTTTGACAATACAAGTAGTATACATTTCAATTTTACAGCAAAGGACTTACTGCAAACCTAATAGAAACACCTTAGGTTAACTTCCCACATGATTCTGAGATGTCTGAAAGTTGTTTCATGCCTGTACAGTGTAAGACAAAAAAGTTGTTTTCACAGGGCATACAATGCTTTGACAATACAAGTAGTATACATTTCAATTTTACAGCAAAGTACTTACTGCAAAGCTAATGGAAACACCCTAGGTTAACTTCCCACATGATTCTGAGATGTCTGAAAGTTGTTTCATGCCTGTACAGTGTAAGACAAAAAAGTTGTTTTCTCAGGGCATACAATGCTTTGACAATACAAGTAGTATACATTCCAATTTTACAGCAAAGGACTTACTGCAAACCTAATGGAAACACCTTAGGATAACTTCCCACATGATTCTGAGATGTCTGAAAGTTGTTTCATGTCACTGCAGTGTAAGACAAAAAAGTTGATTTCTCAGTGCATACAATGCTTTGACAATAGAAGTAGCATACATTTCAATTTTACACCAAAGTACTTACAGCAAAGCTAATGGAAACACCTTAGGTTAACTTCCCACATGATTCTGAGATGTCTGAAAGTTGTTTCATGCCTGTACAGTGTAAGACAAAAAAGTTGTTTTCTCAGGGCATACAATGCTTTGACAATACAAGTAGTATACATTTCAATTTTACAGCAAAGGACTTACTGCAAACCTAATAGAAACACCTTAGGTTAACTTCCCACATGATTCTGAGATGTCTGAAAGTTGTTTTCATGCCCGTACAGTGTAAGACAAAAAAGTTGTTTTCTCAGGGCATACAATGCTTTGACAATACAAGTAGTATACATTTCAATTTTACAGCAAAGTACTTACAGCAAACCTAATGGAAACACCTTAGGTTAACTTCCCACATGATTCTGAGATGTCTGAAAGTTGTTTCATGTCACTGCAGTGTAAGACAAAAAAGTTGATTTCTCAGTGCATACAATGCTTTGACAATACAAGTAGTATACATTTCAATTTTACACCAAAGTACTTACAGCAAAGCTAATGGAAACACCTTAGGTTAACTTCCCACATGATTCTGAGATGTCTGAAAGTTGTTTCATGCCTGTACAGTGTAAGACAAAAAAGTTGTTTTCTCAGGGCATACAATGCTTTGACAATACAAGTAGTATACATTTCAATTTTACAGCAAAGGACTTACTGCAAACCTAATAGAAACACCTTAGGTTAACTTCCCACATGATTCTGAGATGTCTGAAAGTTGTTTCATGTCACTACAGTGTAAGACAAAAAAGTTGATTTCTCATTGCATACAATGCTTTGACAGTACAAGTAGTATACATTTCAATTTCACAGCAAAGTACTTACAGCAAACCTAATGGAAACACCTTAGGTTAACTTCCCACATGATTCTGAGATGTCTGAAAGTTGTTTCATGCCTGTACAGTGTAAGACAAAAAAGTTGTTTTCTCAGGGCATACAATGCTTTGACAATACAAGTAGTATACATTTCAATTTTACATCAAAGTACTTACTGCAAAGCTAATGGAAACACCCTAGGTTAACTTCCCACATGATTCTGAGATGTCTGAAAGTTGTTTCATGTCACTGCAGTGTAAGACAAAAAAGTTGATTTCTCAGTGCATACAATGCTTTGACAATACAAGTAGTATACATTTCAATTTTACAGCAAAGTACTTACTGCAAAGCTAATGGAAACACCTTAGGTTAACTTCCCACATGATTCTGAGATGTCTGAAAGTTGTTTCATGCCTGTACAGTGTAAGACAAAAAAGTTGTTTTCTCAGGGCATACAATGCTTTGACAATACAAGTAGTATACATTTCAATTTTACAGCAAAGGACTTACTGCAAAGCTAATGGAAACACCTTAGGTTAACTTCCCACATGATTCTGAGATGTCTGAAAGTTGTTTCATGCCTGTACAGTGTAAGACAAAAAAGTTGTTTTCTCAGGGCATACAATGCTTTGACAATACAAGTAGTATACATTTCAATTTTACAGCAAAGGACTTACTGCAAACCTAATGGAAACACCTTAGGTTAACTTCCCACATGATTCTGAGATGTCTGAAAGTTGTTTCATGTCACTGCAGTGTAAGACAAAAAAGTTGATTTCTCAGTGCATACAATGCTTTGACAATACAAGTAGTATACATTTCAATTTCACAGCAAAGTACTTACAGCAAACCTAATGGAAACACCTTAGGTTAACTTCCCACATGATTCTGAGATGTCTGAAAGATGTTTCATGCCTGTGCAGTGTAAGACAAAAAAGTTGTTTTCTCAGGGCATACAATGCTTTGACAATACAAGTAGTATACATTTCAATTTTACAGCAAAGGACTTACTGCAAACCTAATGGAAACACCTGAGGTTAACTTCCCACATGATTCTGAGATGTCTGAAAGTTGTTTCATTCCTGTACAGTGTAAGACAAAAAAGTTGTTTTCTCAGTGCATACAATGCTTTGACAATACAAGTAGTATACATTTCAATTTTACAGCAAAGTACTTACTGCAAAGCTAATGGAAACACCTTAGGTTAACTTCCCACATGATTCTGAGATGTCTGAAAGTTGTTTCATGTCACTGCAGTGTAAGACAAAAAAGTTGATTTCTCAGTGCATACAATGCTTTGACAATACAAGTAGTATACATTTCAATTTTACACCAAAGTACTTACAGCAAACCTAATGGAAACACCTTAGGTTAACTTCCCACATGATTCTGAGATGTCTGAAAGTTGTTTCATGCCTGTACAGTGTAAGACAAAAAAGTTGTTTTCTCAGGGCATACAATGCTTTGACAATACAAGTAGTATACATTTCAATTTTACAGCAAAGGACTTACTGCAAACCTAATGGAAACACCTTAGGTTAACTTCCCACATGATTCTGAGATGTCTGAAAGTTGTTTCATGCCTGTACAGTGTAAGACAAAAAAGTTGTTTTCTCAGGGCATACAATGCTTTGACAATACAAGTAGTATACATTTCAATTTTACAGCAAAGTACTTACAGCAAACCTAATGGAAACACCTTAGGTTAACTTCCCACATGATTCTGAGATGTCTGAAAGTTGTTTCATGCCTGTACAGTGTAAGACAAAAAAGTTGTTTTCTCAGGGCATACAATGCTTTGACAATACAAGTAGTATACATTTCAATTTTACAGCAAAGGACTTACTGCAAACCTAATAGAAACACCTTAGGTTAACTTCCCACATGATTCTGAGATGTCTGAAAGTTGTTTCATGTCACTGCAGTGTAAGACAAAAAAGTTGATTTCTCAGTGCATACAATGCTTTGACAATACAAGTAGCATACATTTCAATTTTACACCAAAGTACTTACAGCAAACCTAATGGAAACACCTTAGGTTAACTTCCCACATGATTCTGAGATGTCTGAAAGTTGTTTCATGCCTGTACAGTGTAAGACAAAAAAGTTGATTTCTCAGGGCATACAATGCTTTGACAATACAAGTAGTATACATTTCCATTTTACAGCAAAGGACTTACTGCAAACCTAATAAAAACACCTTAGGTTTACTTCTCACTTGATTCTGAGATGTCTGAAAGTTGTTTCATGCCTGTACAGTGTAAGACAAAAAAGTTGTTTTCTCAGGGCATACAATGCTTTGACAATACAAGTAGTATACATTTCAATTTTACACCAAAGTACTTACAGCAAACCTAATGGAAACACCTTAGGTTAACTTCCCACATGATTCTGAGATGTCTGAAAGTTGTTTCATGTCACTGCAGTGTAAGACAAAAAAGTTGATTTCTCAGTGCATACAATGCTTTGACAATAGAAGTAGCATACATTTCAATTTTACACCAAAGTACTTACAGCAAAGCTAATGGAAACACCTTAGGTTAACTTCCCACATGATTCTGAGATGTCTGAAAGTTGTTTCATGCCTGTACAGTGTAAGACAAAAAAGTTGTTTTCTCAGGGCATACAATGCTTTGACAATACAAGTAGTATACATTTCAATTTTACAGCAAAGGACTTACTGCAAACCTAATAGAAACACCTTAGGTTAACTTCCCACATGATTCTGAGATGTCTGAAAGTTGTTTCATGTCACTGCAGTGTAAGACAAAAAAGTTGATTTCTCAGTGCATACAATGCTTTGACAATACAAGTAGTATACATTTCAATTTCACAGCAAAGTACTTACAGCAAACCTAATGGAAACACCTTAGGTTAACTTCCCACATGATTCTGAGATGTCTGAAAGTTGTTTCATGCCTGTACAGTGTAAGACAAAAAAGTTGTTTTCTCAGGGCATACAATGCTTTGACAATACAAGTAGTATACATTTCAATTTTACAGCAAAGGACTTACTGCAAACCTAATGGAAACACCTGAGGTTAACTTCCCACATGATTCTGAGATGTCTGAAAGTTGTTTCATGTCACTGCAGTGTAAGACAAAAAAGTTGATTTCTCAGTGCATACAATGCTTTGACAATACAAGTAGTATACATTTCAATTTTACACCAAAGTACTTACAGCAAACCTAATGGAAACACCTTAGGTTAACTTCCCACATGATTCTGAGATGTCTGAAAGTTGTTTCATGCCTGTACAGTGTAAGACAAAAAAGTTGGTTTCTCAGGGCATACAATGCTTTGACAATACAAGTAGTATACATTTCAATTTTACAGCAAAGGACTTACTGCAAACCTAATGGAAACACCTTAGGTTAACTTCCCACATGATTCTGAGATGTCTGAAAGTTGTTTCATGCCTGTACAGTGTAAGACAAAAAAGTTGTTTTCTCAGTGCATACAATGCTTTGACAATACAAGAAGTATACATTTCAATTTTACAACAAAGTACTTACTGCAAACCTAATGGAAACACCTTAGGTTAACTTCCCACATGATTCTGAGATGTCTGAAAGTTGTTTCATGCCTGTACAGTGTAAGACAAAAAAGTTGTTTTCTCAGGGCATACAATGCTTTGACAATACAAGTAGTATACATTTCAATTTTACAGCAAAGGACTTACTGCAAACCTAATAGAAACACCTTAGGTTAACTTCCCACATGATTCTGAGATGTCTGAAAGTTGTTTCATGTCACTGCAGTGTAAGACAAAAAAGTTGATTTCTCAGTGCATACAATGCTTTGACAATACAAGTAGTATACATTTCAATTTTACACCAAAGTACTTACAGCAAAGCTAATGGAAACACCTTAGGTTAACTTCCCACATGATTCTGAGATGTCTGAAAGTTGTTTCATGCCTGTACAGTGTAAGACAAAAAAGTTGTTTTCTCAGGGCATACAATGCTTTGACAATACAAGTAGTATACATTTCAATTTTACAGCAAAGGACTTACTGCAAACCTAATAGAAACACCTTAGGTTAACTTCCCACATGATTCTGAGATGTCTGAAAGTTGTTTCATGCCTGTACAGTGTAAGACAAAAAAGTTGTTTTCTCAGTGCATACAATGCTTTGACAATACAAGTAGCATACATTTCAATTTTACACCAAAGTACTTACAGCAAAGCTAATGGAAACACCTTAGGTTAACTTCCCACATGATTCTGAGATGTCTGAAAGTTGTTTCATGCCTGTACAGTGTAAGACAAAAAAGTTGTTTTCTCAGGGCATACAATGCTTTGACAATACAAGTAGTATACATTTCAATTTTACAGCAAAGGACTTACTGCAAACCTAATAGAAACACCTTAGGTTAACTTCCCACATGATTCTGAGATGTCTGAAAGTTGTTTCATGTCACTGCAGTGTAAGACAAAAAAGTTGATTTCTCAGTGCATACAATGCTTTGACAATACATGTAGTATACATTTCAATTTCACAGCAAAGTACTTACAGCAAACCTAATGGAAACACCTTAGGTTAACTTCCCACATGATTCTGAGATGTCTGAAAGTTGTTTCATGCCATTGCAGTGTAAGACAAAAAAGTTGATTTCTCAGTGCATACAATGCTTTGACAATACAAGTAGTATACATTTCAATTTTACACCAAAGTACTTACAGCAAACCTAATGGAAACACCTTAGGTTAACTTCCCACATGATTCTGAGATGTCTGAAAGTTGTTTCATGCCTGTACAGTGTAAGACAAAAAAGTTGTTTTCTCAGGGCATACAATGCTTTGACAATACAAGTCGTATATATTTCAATTTTACAGCAAAGGACTTACTGCAAACCTAATAGAAACACCTTAGGTTTACTTCTCACATGATTCTGAGATGTCTGAAAGTTGTTTCATGCCTTTACAGTGTAAGAAAAAAAAAGTTGTTTTCTCAGGGCATACAATGTGTTGACAATACAAGTAGTATACATTTCAATTTTACATCAAAGTACTTACTGCAAAGCTAATGGAAACACCTTAGGTTAACTTCCCACATGATTCTGAGATGTCTGAAAGTTGTTTCATGCCTGTACAGTGTAAGACAAAAAAGTTGTTTTCTCAGGGCATACAATGCTTTGACAATACAAGTAGTATACATTTCAATTTTACAGCAAAGGACTTACTGCAAACCTAATGGAAACACCTTAGGTTAACTTCCCACATGATTCTGAGATGTCTGAAAGTTGTTTCATGTCACTGCAGTGTAAGACAAAAAAGTTGATTTCTCAGTGCATACAATGCTTTGACAATAGAAGTAGCATACATTTCAATTTTACACCAAAGTACTTACAGCAAAGCTAATGGAAACACCTTAGGTTAACTTCCCACATGATTCTGAGATGTCTGAAAGTTGTTTCATGCCTGTACAGTGTAAGACAAAAAAGTTGTTTTCTCAGGGCATACAATGCTTTGACAATACAAGTAGTAAACATTTCAATTTTAGAGCAAAGGACTTACAGCAAACCTAATAGAAACAACTTAGGTTTACTTCCCACAGGATTCTGAGATGTCTGAAAGTTGTTTCATGCCTGTACAGTGTAAGACAAAAAAGTTGTTTTCTCAGGGCATACAATGCTTTGACAATACAAGTAGTATACATTTCAATTTTACAGCAAAGTACTTACAGCAAACCTAATGGAAACACCTTAGGTTAACTTCCCACATGATTCTGAGATGTCTGAAAGTTGTTTCATGTCACTGCAGTGTAAGACAAAAAAGTTGATTTCTCAGTGCATACAATGCTTTGACAATACAAGTAGTATACATTTCAATTTTACACCAAAGTACTTACAGCAAACCTAATGGAAACACCTTAGGTTAACTTCCCACATGATTCTGAGATGTCTGAAAGTTGTTTCATGCCTGTACAGTGTAAGACAAAAAAGTTGTTTTCTCAGGGCATACAATGCTTTGACAATACAAGTAGTATACATTTCAATTTTACAGCAAAGGACTTACTGCAAACCTAATAGAAACACCTTAGGTTAACTTCCCACATGATTCTGAGATGTCTGAAAGTTGTTTCATGTCACTGTACAGTGTAAGACAAAAAAGTTGATTTCTCAGTGCATACAATGCTTTGACAATACAAGTAGTATACATTTCAATTTTACACCAAAGTACTTACAGCAAACCTAATGGAAACACCTTAGGTTAACTTCCCACATGATTCTGAGATGTCTGAAAGTTGTTTCATGCCTGTACAGTGTAAGACAAAAAAGTTGTTTTCTCAGTGCATACAATGCTTTGACAATACAACAAGTATACATTTCAATTTTACATCAAAGTACTTACTGCAAAGCTAATGGAAACACCCTAGGTTAACTTCCCACATGATTCTGAGATGTCTGAAAGTTGTTTCATGTCACTGCAGTGTAAGACAAAAAAGTTGATTTCTCAGTGCATACAATGCTTTGACAATAGAAGTAGCATACATTTCAATTTTACACCAAAGTACTTACAGCAAAGCTAATGGAAACACCTTATGTTAACTTCCCACATGATTCTGAGATGTCTGAAAGTTGTTTCATGCCTGTACAGTGTAAGACAAAAAAGTTGTTTTCTCAGGGCATACAATGCTTTGACAATACAAGTAGTATACATTTCAATTTTACAGCAAAGGACTTACTGCAAACCTAATAGAAACACCTTAGGTTAACTTCCCACATGATTCTGAGATGTCTGAAAGTTGTTTCATGCCTGCAGTGTAAGACAAAAAAGTTGTTTTCTCAGTGCATACAATGCTTTGACAATACAAGTAGTATACATTTCAATTTTACACCAAAGTACTTACAGCAAACCTAATGGAAACACCTTAGGTTAACTTCCCACATGATTCTGAGATGTCTGAAAGTTGTTTCATGCCTGTACAGTGTAAGACAAAAAAGTTGTTTTCTCAGGGCATACAATGCTTTGACAATACAAGTAGTATACATTTCAATTTTACAGCAAAGGACTTACTGCAAACCTAATGGAAACACCTTAGGTTAACTTCCCACATGATTCTGAGATGTCTGAAAGTTGTTTCATGTCACTGCAGTGTAAGACAAAAAAGTTGATTTCTCAGTGCATACAATGCTTTGACAATACAAGTAGCATACATTTCAATTTTACACCAAAGTACTTACAGCAAACCTAATGGAAACACCTTAGGTTAACTTCCCACATGATTCTGAGATGTCTGAAAGTTGTTTCATGCCTGTACAGTGTAAGACAAAAAAGTTGTTTTCTCAGGGCATACAATGCTTTGACAATACAAGTAGTATACATTTCAATTTTACAGCAAAGGACTTACTGCAAACCTAATAGAAACACCTTAGGTTAACTTCCCACATGATTCTGAGATGTCTGAAAGTTGTTTCATGCCTGTACAGTGTAAGACAAAAAAGTTGTTTTCTCAGTGCATACAATGCTTTGACAATACAAGTAGTATACATTTCAATTTTACACCAAAGTACTTACAGCAAACCTAATGGAAACACCTTAGGTTAACTTCCCACATGATTCTGAGATGTCTGAAAGTTGTTTCATGCCTGTACAGTGTAAGACAAAAAAGTTGTTTTCTCAGGGCATACAATGCTTTGACAATACAAGTAGTATACATTTCAATTTTACAGCAAAGGACTTACTGCAAACCTAATAGAAACACCTTAGGTTAACTTCCCACATGATTCTGAGATGTCTGAAAGTTGTTTCATGCCTGTGCAGTGTAAGACAAAAAAGTTGTTTTCTCAGTGCATACAATGCTTTGACAATACAAGTAGTATACATTTCAATTTTACAGCAAAGGACTTACTGCAAACCTAATGGAAACACCTTAGGTTAACTTCCCACATGATTCTGAGATGTCTGAAAGTTGTTTCATGTCACTGCAGTGTAAGACAAAAAAGTTGATTTCTCAGTGCATACAATGCTTTGACAATACAAGTAGTATACATTTCAATTTCACAGCAAAGTACTTACAGCAAACCTAATGGAAACACCTTAGGTTAACTTCCCACATGATTCTGAGATGTCTGAAAGTTGTTTCATGCCTGTACAGTGTAAGACAAAAAAGTTGTTTTCTCAGTGCATACAATGCTTTGACAATACAAGTAGTATACATTTCAATTTTACAGCAAAGTACTTACAGCAAACCTAATGGAAACACCTTAGGTTAACTTCCCACATGATTCTGAGATGTCTGAAAGTTGTTTCATGTCACTGCAGTGTAAGACAAAAAAGTTGATTTCTCAGTGCATACAATGCTTTGACAATAGAAGTAGCATACATTTCAATTTTACACCAAAGTACTTACAGCAAAGCTAATGGAAACACCTTAGGTTAACTTCCCACATGATTCTGAGATGTCTGAAAGTTGTTTCATGCCTGTACAGTGTAAGACAAAAAAGTTGTTTTCTCAGGGCATACAATGCTTTGACAATACAAGTAGTATACATTTCAATTTTACAGCAAAGGACTTACTGCAAACCTAATGGAAACACCTTAGGTTAACTTCCCACATGATTCTGAGATGTCTGAAAGTTGTTTCATGCCTGTACAGTGTAAGACAAAAAAGTTGTTTTCTCAGGGCATACAATGCTTTGACAATACAAGTAGTATACATTTCAATTTTACAGCAAAGTACTTACTGCAAACCTAATGGAAACACCTTAGGTTAACTTCCCACATGATTCTGAGATGTCTGAAAGTTGTTTCATGCCTGTACAGTGTAAGACAAAAAAAGTTGTTTTCTCAGGGCATACAATGCTTTGACAATACAAGTAGTATACATTTCAATTTTACAGCAAAGTACTTACAGCAAACCTAATGGAAACACCTTAGGTTAACTTCCCACATGATTCTGAGATGTCTGAAAGTTGTTTCATGCCTGTACAGTGTAAGACAAAAAAGTTGTTTTCTCAGGGCATACAATGCTTTGACAATACAAGTAGTATACATTTCAATTTTACAGCAAAGTACTTACTGCAAACCTAATGGAAACACCTTAGGTTAACTTCCCACATGATTCTGAGATGTCTGAAAGTTGTTTCATGCCTGTACAGTGTAAGACAAAAAAGTTGTTTTCTCAGGGCATACAATGCTTTGACAATACAAGTAGTATACATTTCAATTTTACAGCAAAGGACTTATTGCAAACCTAATGGAAACACCTGAGGTTAACTTCCCACATGATTCTAAGATGTCTGAAAGTTGTTTCATGTAACTGCAGTGTAAGACAAAAAAGTTGATTTCTCAGTGCATACAATGCTTTGACAATACAAGTAGCATACATTTCAATTTTACACCAAAGTACTTACAGCAAAGCTAATGGAAACACCTTAGGTTAACTTCCCACATGATTCTGAGATGTCTGAAAGTTGTTTCATGCCTGTACAGTGTAAGACAAAAAAGTTGTTTTCTCAGGGCATACAATGCTTTGACAATACAAGTAGTATACATTTCAATTTTACAGCAAAGGACTTACTGCAAACCTAATAGAAACACCTTAGGTTAACTTCCCACATGATTCTGAGATGTCTGAAAGTTGTTTCATGTCACTGCAGTGTAAGACAAAAAAGTTGATTTCTCAGTGCATACAATGCTTTGACAATACAAGTAGTATACATTTCAATTTCACAGCAAAGTACTTACAGCAAACCTAATGGAAACACCTTAGGTTAACTTCCCACATGATTCTGAGATGTCTGAAAGTTGTTTCATGCCTGTACAGTGTAAGACAAAAAAGTTGTTTTCTCAGGGCATACAATGCTTTGACAATACAAGTAGTATACATTCCAATTTTACAGCAAAGGACTTACTGCAAACCTAATGGAAACACCTTAGGTTAACTTCCCACATGATTCTGAGATGTCTGAAAGTTGTTTCATGTCACTGCAGTGTAAGACAAAAAAGTTGATTTCTCAGTGCATACAATGCTTTGACAATACAAGTAGCATACATTTCAATTTTACACCAAAGTACTTACAGCAAAGCTAATGGAAACACCTTAGGTTAACTTCCCACATGATTCTGAGATGTCTGAAAGTTGTTTCATGCCTGTATAGTGTAAGACAAAAAAGTTGTTTTCTCAGGGCATACAATGCTTTGACAATACAAGTAGTATACATTTCAATTTTACAACAAAGTACTTACTGCAAACCTAATGGAAACACCTTAGGTTAACTTCCCACATGATTCTGAGATGTCTGAAAGTTGTTTCATGTCTGTACAGTGTAAGACAAAAAAGTTGATTTCTCAGGGCATACAATGCTTTGACAATACAAGTAGCATACATTTCAATTTTACAGCAAAGTACTTACAGCAAACCTAATGGAAACACCTTAGGTTAACTTCCCACATGATTCTGAGATGTCTGAAAGTTGTTTCATGCCTGTACAATGTAAGACAAAAAAGTTGTTTTCACAGGGCATACAATGCTTTGACAATACAAGTAGTATACATTTCAATTTTACAGCAAAGTACTTACTGCAAACCTAATGGAAACACCTTAGGTTAACTTCCCACATGATTCTGAGATGTCTGAAAGTTGTTTCATGCCTGTACAGTGTAAGACAAAAAAGTTGATTTCTCAGTGCATACAATGCTTTGACAATACAAGTAGTATACATTTCAATTTTACACCAAAGTACTTACAGCAAACCTAATGGAAACACCTTAGGTTAACTTCCCACATGATTCTGAGATGTCTGAAAGTTGTTTCATGCCTGTACAGTGTAAGACAAAAAAGTTGTTTTCTCAGGGCATACAATGCTTTGACAATACAAGTAGTATACATTTCAATTTTACAGCAAAGGACTTACTGCAAACCTAATAGAAACACCTTAGGTTAACTTCCCACATGATTCTGAGATGTCTGAAAGTTGTTTCATGCCTGTACAGTGTAAGACAAAAAAGTTGTTTTCTCAGGGCATACAATGCTTTGACAATACAAGTAGTATACATTTCAATTTTACAGCAAAGTACTTACTGCAAACCTAATGGAAACACCTTAGGTTAACTTCCCACATGATTCTGAGATGTCTGAAAGTTGTTTCATGTCACTGCAGTGTAAGACAAAAAAGTTGATTTCTCAGTGCATACAATGCTTTGACAATACAAGTAGTATACATTTCAATTTTACAGCAAAGTACTTACAGCAAACCTAATGGAAACACCTTAGGTTAACTTCCCACATGATTCTGAGATGTCTGAAAGTTGTTTCATGCCTGTACAGTGTAAGACAAAAAAGTTGTTTTCTCAGGGCATACAATGCTTTGACAATACAAGTAGTATACATTTCAATTTTACAGCAAAGGACTTACTGCAAACCTAATGGAAACACCTTAGGTTAACTTCCCACATGATTCTGAGATGTCTGAAAGTTGTTTCATGTCACTGCAGTGTAAGACAAAAAAGTTGATTTCTCAGTGCATACAATGCTTTGACAATACAAGTAGTATACATTTCAATTTTACAGCAAAGTACTTAGAGCAAACCTAATGGAAACACCTTAGGTTAACTTCCCACATGATTCTGAGATGTCTGAAAGTTGTTTCATGCCTGTACAGTGTAAACAAAAAAGTTGTTTTCTCAGGGCATACAATGCTTTGACAATACAAGTAGTATACATTTCAATTTTACAGCAAAGTACTTACTGCAAACCTAATGGAAACACCTTAGGTTAACTTCCCACATGATTCTGAGATGTCTGAAAGTTGTTTCATGCCTGTACAGTGTAAGACAAAAAAGTTGTTTTCTCAGGGCATACAATGCTTTGACAATACAAGTAGTATACATTTCAATTTTACAGCAAAGTACTTACAGCAAACCTAATGGAAACACCTTAGGTTAACTTCCCACATGATTCTGAGATGTCTGAAAGTTGTTTCATGCCTGTACAGTGTAAGACAAAAAAGTTGTTTTCTCAGGGCATACAATGCTTTGACAATACAAGTAGTATACATTTCAATTTTACAGCAAAGTACTTACTGCAAACCTAATGGAAACACCTTAGGTTAACTTCCCACATGATTCTGAGATGTCTGAAAGTTGTTTCATGCCTGTACAGTGTAAGACAAAAAAGTTGTTTTCTCAGGGCATACAATGCTTTGACAATACAAGTAGTATACATTTCAATTTTACAGCAAAGGACTTACTGCAAACCTAATAGAAACACCTTAGGTTAACTTCCCACATGATTCTGAGATGTCTGAAAGTTGTTTCATGTCACTGCAGTGTAAGACAAAAAAGTTGATTTCTCAGTGCATACAATGCTTTGACAATACAAGTAGTATACATTTCAATTTCACAGCAAAGTACTTACAGCAAACCTAATGGAAACACCTTAGGTTAACTTCCCACATGATTCTGAGATGTCTGAAAGTTGTTTCATGCCTGTGCAGTGTAAGACAAAAAAGTTGTTTTCTCAGTGCATACAATGCTTTGACAATACAAGTAGTATACATTTCAATTTTACAGCAAAGTACTTACAGCAAACCTAATGGAAACACCTTAGGTTAACTTCCCACATGATTCTGAGATGTCTGAAAGTTGTTTCATGCCTGTACAGTGTAAGACAAAAAAAGTTGTTTTCTCAGGGCATACAATGTGTTGACAATACAAGTAGTATACATTTCAATTTTACAGCAAAGGACTTACTGCAAACCTAATGGAAACACCTTAGGTTAACTTCCCACATGATTCTGAGATGTCTGAAAGTTGTTTCATGCCTGTACAGTGTAAGACAAAAAAGTTGATTTCTCAGTGCATACAATGCTTTGACAATACAAGTAGTATACATTTCAATTTTACAGCCAAAGTACTTACAGCAAACCTAATGGAAACACCTTAGGTTAACTTCCCACATGATTCTGAGATGTCTGAAAGTTGTTTCATGCCTGTACAGTGTAAGACAAAAAAGTTGATTTCTCAGGGCATACAATGCTTTGACAATACAAGTAGTATACATTTCAATTTTACAGCAAAGGACTTACTGCAAACCTAATAGAAACACCTTAGGTTAACTTCCCACATGATTCTGAGATGTCTGAAAGTTGTTTCATGCCTGTACAGTGTAAGACAAAAAAGTTGTTTTCTCAGGGCATACAATGCTTTGACAATACAAGTAGTATACATTTCAATTTTACAGCAAAGTACTTACTGCAAACCTAATGGAAACACCTTAGGTTAACTTCCCACATGATTCTGAGATGTCTGAAAGTTGTTTCATGCCTGTACAGTGTAAGGCAAAAAAGTTGTTTTCTCAGGGCATACAATGCTTTGACAATACAAGTAGTATACATTTCAATTTTGCAGCAAAGGACTTACAGCAAACCTAATGGAAACACCTTAGGTTAACTTCCCACATGATTCTGAGATGTCTGAAAGTTGTTTCATGCCTGTACAGTGTAAGACAAAAAAGTTGTTTTCTCAGGGCATACAATGCTTTGACAATACAAGTAGTATACATTTCAATTTTACACCAAAGTACTTACTGCAAACCTAATGGAAACACCTTAGGTTAACTTCCCACATGATTCTGAGATGTCTGAAAGTTGTTTCATGTCACTGCAGTGTAAGACAAAAAAGTTGATTTCTCAGTGCATACAATGCTTTGACAATAGAAGTAGCATACATTTCAATTTTACACCAAAGTACTTACAGCAAAGCTAATGGAAACACCTTAGGTTAACTTCCCACATGATTCTGAGATGTCTGAAAGTTGTTTCATGCCTGTACAGTGTAAGACAAAAAAGTTGTTTTCTCAGGGCATACAATGCTTTGACAATACAAGTAGTATACATTTCAATTTTACAGCAAAGGACTTACTGCAAACCTAATAGAAACACCTTAGGTTAACTTCCCACATGATTCTGAGATGTCTGAAAGTTGTTTCATGCCTGTACAGTGTAAGACAAAAAAGTTGTTTTCTCAGTGCATACAATGCTTTGACAATACAAGTAGTATACATTTCAATTTTACACCAAAGTACTTACAGCAAACCTAATGGAAACACCTTAGGTTAACTTCCCACATGATTCTGAGATGTCTGAAAGTTGTTTCATGCCTGTACAGTGTAAGACAAAAAAGTTGTTTTCTCAGGGCATACAATGCTTTGACAATACAAGTAGTATACATTTCAATTTTACAGCAAAGTACTTACAGCAAACCTAATGGAAACACCTTAGGTTAACTTCCCACATGATTCTGAGATGTCTGAAAGTTGTTTCATGCCTGTACAGTGTAAGACAAAAAAGTTGTTTTCTCAGGGCATACAATGCTTTGACAATACAAGTAGTATACATTTCAATTTTACAGCAAAGGACTTACTGCAAACCTAATAGAAACACCTTAGGTTAACTTCCCACATGATTCTGAGATGTCTGAAAGTTGTTTCATGCCTGTACAGTGTAAGACAAAAAAGTTGTTTTCTCAGGGCATACAATGCTTTGACAATACAAGTAGCATACATTTCAATTTTACAGCAAAGTACTTACAGCAAACCTAATGGAAACACCTTAGGTTAACTTCCCACATGATTCTGAGATGTCTGAAAGTTGTTTCATGTCACTGCAGTGTAAGACAAAAAAGTTGATTTCTCAGTGCATACAATGCTTTGACAATACAAGTAGTATACATTTCAATTTTACAGCAAAGTACTTACAGCAAACCTAATGGAAACACCTTAGGTTAACTTCCCACATGATTCTGAGATGTCTGAAAGTTGTTTCATGCCTGTACAGTGTAAGACAAAAAAGTTGTTTTCTCAGGGCATACAATGCTTTGACAATACAAGTAGTATACATTTCAATTTTACAGCAAAGTACTTACAGCAAACCTAATGGAAACACCTTAGGTTAACTTCCCACATGATTCTGAGATGTCTGAAAGTTGTTTCATGCCTGTACAGTGTAAGACAAAAAAGTTGTTTTCTCAGGGCATACAATGCTTTGACAATACAAGTAGTATACATTTCAATTTTACAGCAAAGGACTTACTGCAAACCTAATGGAAACACCTTAGGTTAACTTCCCACATGATTCTGAGATGTCTGAAAGTTGTTTCATGCCTGTACAGTGTAAGACAAAAAAGTTGTTTTCTCAGGGAATACAATGCTTTGACAATACAAGTAGTATACATTTCAATTTTACAGCAAAGTACTTACTGCAAAGCTAATGGAAACACCTTAGGTTAACTTCCCACATGATTCTGAGATGTCTGAAAGTTGTTTCATGCCTGTACAGTGTAAGACAAAAAAGTTGTTTTCTCAGTGCATACAATGCTTTGACAATACAAGTAGTATACATTTCAATTTTACAGCAAAGTACTTACAGCAAACCTAATGGAAACACCTTAGGTTAACTTCCCACATGATTCTGAGATGTCTGAAAGTTGTTTCATGTCACTGCAGTGTAAGACAAAAAAGTTGATTTCTCAGTGCATACAATGCTTTGACAATACAAGTAGTATACATTTCAATTTCACAGCAAAGTACTTACAGCAAACCTAATGGAAACACCTTAGGTTAACTTCCCACATGATTCTGAGATGTCTGAAAGTTGTTTCATGCCTGTACAGTGTAAGACAAAAAAGTTGTTTTCTCAGGGCATACAATGCTTTGACAATACAAGTAGTATACATTTCAATTTTACAGCAAAGGACTTACTGCAAACCTAATGGAAACACCTTAGGTTAACTTCCCACATGATTCTGAGATGTCTGAAAGTTGTTTCATGTCACTGTAGTATAAGATAAAAAAGTTGTTTTCTCAGTGCATACAATGCTTTGACAATACAAGAAGTATACATTTCAATTTTACAACAAAGTACTTACTGCAAACCTAATGGAAACACCTTAGGTTAACTTCCCACATGATTCTGAGATGTCTGAAAGTTGTTTCATGCCTGTACAGTGTAAGACAAAAAAGTTGATTTCTCAGGGCATACAATGCTTTGACAATACAAGTAGTATACATTTCAATTTTACAGCAAAGGACTTACTGCAAACCTAATGGAAACACCTTAGGTTAACTTCCCACATGATTCTGAGATGTCTGAAAGTTGTTTCATGCCTGTACAGTGGAAGACAAAAAAGTTGTTTTCTCAGGGCATACAATGCTTTGACAATACAAGTAGCATACATTTCAATTTTACAGCAAAGTACTTACTGCAAACCTAATGGAAACACCTTAGGTTAACTTCCCACATGATTCTGAGATGTCTGAAAGTTGTTTCATGCCTGTACAGTGTAAGACAAAAAAGTTGTTTTCTCAGTGCATACAATGCTTTGACAATACAAGTAGCATACATTTCAATTTTACAGCAAAGTACTTACAGCAAACCTAATGGAAACACCTTAGGTTAACTTCCCACATGATTCTGAGATGTCTGAAAGTTGTTTCATGCCTGTACAGTGTAAGACAAAAAAGTTGATTTCTCAGTGCATACAATGCTTTGACAATACAAGTGGTATACATTTCAATTTTACACCAAAGTACTTACAGCAAACCTAATGGAAACACCTTAGGTTAACTTCCCACATGATTCTGAGATGTCTGAAAGTTGTTTCATGCCTGTACAGTGTAAGACAAAAAAGTTGTTTTCTCAGGGCATACAATGCTTTGACAATACAAGTACTATACATTTCAATTTTACAGCAAAGGACTTACTGCAAACCTAATGGAAACACCTTAGGTTAACTTCCCACATGATTCTGAGATGTCTGAAAGTTGTTTCATGCCTGTACAGTGTAAGACAAAAAAGTTGATTTCTCAGTGCATACAATGCTTTGACAATACATGTAGTATACATTTCAATTTCACAGCAAAGTACTTACAGCAAACCTAATGGAAACACCTTAGGTTAACTTCCCACATGATTCTGAGATGTCTGAAAGTTGTTTCATGTCACTGTACAGTGTAAGACAAAAAAGTTGATTTCTCAGTGCATACAATGCTTTGACAATACAAGTAGTATACATTTCAATTTCACAGCAAAGTACTTACAGCAAACCTAATGGAAACACCTTAGGTTAACTTCCCACATGATTCTGAGATGTCTGAAAGTTGTTTCATGCCTGTACAGTGTAAGACAAAAAAGTTGTTTTCTCAGGGCATACAATGCTTTGACAATACAAGTAGTATACATTTCAATTTTACAGCAAACCTAATGGAAACACCTTAGGTTAACTTCCCACATGATTCTGAGATGTCTGAAAGTTGTTTCATGTCACTGCAGTGTAAGACAAAAAAGTTGTTTTCTCAGGGCATACAATGCTTTGACAATACAAGTAGTATACATTTCAATTTTACAGCAAAGGACTTACTGCAAACCTAATAGAAACACCTTAGGTTAACTTCCCACATGATTCTGAGATGTCTGAAAGTTGTTTCATGTCACTGCAGTGTAAGACAAAAAAGTTGATTTCTCAGTGCATACAATGCTTTGACAATACAAGTAGTATACATTTCAATTTTACACCAAAGTACTTACAGCAAACCTAATGGAAACACCTTAGGTTAACTTCCCACATGATTCTGAGATGTCTGAAAGTTGTTTCATGCCTGTACAGTGTAAGACAAAAAAGTTGTTTTCTCAGGGCATACAATGCTTTGACAATACAAGTAGTATACATTTCAATTTTACAGCAAAGGACTTACTGCAAACCTAATGGAAACACCTTAGGTTAACTTCCCACATGATTCTGAGATGTCTGAAAGTTGTTTCATGCCTGTACAGTGTAAGACAAAAAAGTTGTTTTCTCAGTGCATACAATGCTTTGACAATACAAGTAGTATACATTTCAATTTTACACCAAAGTACTTACAGCAAACCTAATGGAAACACCTTAGGTTAACTTCCCACATGATTCTGAGATGTCTGAAAGTTGTTTCATGCCTGTGCAGTGTAAGACAAAAAAGTTGATTTCTCAGTGCATACAATGCTTTGACAATACAAGTAGTATACATTTCAATTTCACAGCAAAGTACTTACAGCAAACCTAATGGAAACACCTTAGGTTAACTTCCCACATGATTCTGAGATGTCTGAAAGTTGTTTCATGCCTGTACAGTGTAAGACAAAAAAGTTGTTTTCTCAGGGCATACAATGCTTTGACAATACAAGTAGTATACATTTCAATTTTACAGCAAAGGACTTACTGCAAACCTAATAGAAACACCTTAGGTTAACTTCCCACATGATTCTGAGATGTCTGAAAGTTGTTTCATGCCTGTACAGTGTAAGACAAAAAAGTTGTTTTCTCAGTGCATACAATGCTTTGACAATACAAGTAGCATACATTTCAATTTTACACCAAAGTACTTACAGCAAACCTAATGGAAACACCTTAGGTTAACTTCCCACATGATTCTGAGATGTCTGAAAGTTGTTTCATGCCTGTACAGTGTAAGACAAAAAAGTTGTTTTCTCAGGGCATACAATGCTTTGACAATACAAGTAGTATACATTTCAATTTTACAGCAAAGGACTTACTGCAAACCTAATGGAAACACCTTAGGTTAACTTCCCACATGATTCTGAGATGTCTGAAAGTTGTTTCATGTCACTGCAGTGTAAGACAAAAAAGTTGTTTTCTCAGGGCATACAATGCTTTGACAATACAAGTAGTATACATTTCAATTTTACAGCAAAGGACTTACTGCAAACCTAATGGAAACACCTTAGGTTAACTTCCCACATGATTCTGAGATGTCTGAAAGTTGTTTCATGTCACTGCAGTGTAAGACAAAAAAGTTGATTTCTCAGTGCATACAATGCTTTGACAATACAAGTAGTATACATTTCAATTTTACACCAAAGTACTTACAGCAAACCTAATGGAAACACCTTAGGTTAACTTCCCACATGATTCTGAGATGTCTGAAAGTTGTTTCATGCCTGTACAGTGTAAGACAAAAAAGTTGATTTCTCAGGGCATACAATGCTTTGACAATACAAGTAGTATACCTTTCAATTTTACAGCAAAGTACTTATAGTAAACCTAATTGAAACACCTTAGGTTAACTTCCCACATGATTCTGAGATGTCTGAAAGTTGTTTCATGCCTGTACAGTGTAAGACAAAAAAGTTGTTTTCTCAGGGCATACAATGCTTTGACAATACAAGTAGTATACATTTCAATTTTACAGCAAAGTACTTACTGCAAACCTAATGGAAACACCTTAGGTTAACTTCCCACATGATTCTGAGATGTCTGAAAGTTGTTTCATGCCTGTACAGTGTAAGACAAAAAAGTTGTTTTCTCAGGGCATACAATGCTTTGACAATACAAGTAGTATACATTTCAATTTTACAGCAAAGTACTTACAGCAAACCTAATGGAAACACCTTAGGTTAACTTCCCACATGATTCTGAGATGTCTGAAAGTTGTTTCATGTCACTGCAGTGTAAGACAAAAAAGTTGATTTCTCAGTGCATACAATGCTTTGACAATACAAGTAGCATACATTTCAATTTTACACCAAAGTACTTACAGCAAACCTAATGGAAACACCTTAGGTTAACTTCCCACATGATTCTGAGATGTCTGAAAGTTGTTTCATGCCTGTACAGTGTAAGACAAAAAAGTTGATTTCTCAGGGCATACAATGCTTTGAGAATACAAGTAGTACACATTCCAATTTTACAGCAAAGGACTTAATGCAAACCTAATAGAAACACCTTAGGTTAACTTCCCACATGATTCTGAGATGTCTGAAAGTTGTTTCATGCCTGTACAGTGTAAGACAAAAAAGTTGTTTTCTCAGGGCATACAATGCTTTGACAATACAAGTAGTATACATTTCAATTTTACACCAAAGTACTTACAGCAAACCTAATGGAAACACCTTAGGTTAACTTCCCACATGATTCTGAGATGTCTGAACGTTGTTTCATGTCACTGCAGTGTAAGACAAAAAAGTTGTTTTCTCAGTGCATAAAATGCTTTGACAATACAAGTGGTATACATTTCAATTTTACACCAAAGTACTTACAGCAAACCTAATGGAAACACCTTAGGTTAACTTCCCACATGATTCTGAGATGTCTGAAAGTTGTTTCATGCCTGTACAGTGTAAGACAAAAAAGTTGTTTTCTCAGGGCATACAATGCTTTGACAATACAAGTACTATACATTTCAATTTTACAGCAAAGGACTTACTGCAAACCTAATAGAAACACCTTAGGTTAACTTCCCACATGATTCTGAGATGTCTGAAAGTTGTTTCATGCCTGTACAGTGTAAGACAAAAAAGTTGTTTTCTCAGGGCATACAATGCTTTGACAATACAAGTAGTATACATTTCAATTTTACAGCAAAGTACTTACTGCAAACCTAATGGAAACACCTTAGGTTAACTTCCCACATGATTCTGAGATGTCTGAAAGTTGTTTCATGCCTGTACAGTGTAAGACAAAAAAGTTGATTTCTCAGTGCATACAATGCTTTGACAATACAAGTGGTATACATTTCAATTTTACACCAAAGTACTTACAGCAAACCTAATGGAAACACCTTAGGTTAACTTCCCACATGATTCTGAGATGTCTGAAAGTTGTTTCATGCCTGTACAGTGTAAGACAAAAAAGTTGTTTTCTCAGGGCATACAATGCTTTGACAATACAAATAGTATACATTTCAATTTTACAGCAAAGTACTTACTGCAAACCTAATGGAAACACCTTAGGTTAACTTCCCACATGATTCTGAGATGTCTGAAAGTTGTTTCATGCCTGTACAGTGTAAGACAAAAAAGTTGATTTCTCAGTGCATACAATGCTTTGACAATACAAGTAGCATACATTTCAATTTTACACCAAAGTACTTACAGCAAACCTAATGGAAACACCTTAGGTTAACTTCCCACATGATTCTGAGATGTCTGAAAGTTGTTTCATGCCTGTACAGTGTAAGACAAAAAAGTTGTTTTCTCAGGGCATACAATGCTTTGACAATACAAGTAGTATACATTTCAATTTTACAGCAAAGGACTTACTGCAAACCTAATAGAAACACCTTAGGTTAACTTCCCACATGATTCTGAGATGTCTGAAAGTTGTTTCATGCCTGTACAGTGTAAGACAAAAAAGTTGTTTTCTCAGGGCATACAATGCTTTGACAATACAAGTAGTATACATTTCAATTTTACAGCAAAGGACTTACTGCAAACCTAATAGAAACACCTTAGGTTAACTTCCCACATGATTCTGAGATGTCTGAAAGTTGTTTCATGCCTGTACAGTGTAAGACAAAAAAGTTGTTTTCTCAGGGCATACAATGCTTTGACAATACAAGTAGTATACATTTCAATTTTACACCAAAGTACTTACAGCAAACCTAATGGAAACACCTTAGGTTAACTTCCCACATGATTCTGAGATGTCTGAAAGTTGTTTCATGCCACTGCAGTGTAAGACAAAAAAGTTGATTTCTCAGTGCATACAATGCTTTGACAATACAAGTAGTATACATTTCAATTTTACAGCAAAGTACTTACAGCAAACCTAATGGAAACACCTTAGGTTAACTTCCCACATGATTCTGAGATGTCTGAAAGTTGTTTCATGCCTGTACAGTGTAAGACAAAAAAGTTGTTTTCTCAGGGCATACAATGCTTTGACAATACAAGTAGTATACATTTCAATTTTACACCAAAGTACTTACTGCAAACCTAATGGAAACACCTTAGGTTAACTTCCCACATGATTCTGAGATGTCTGAAAGTTGTTTCATGCCTGTACAGTGTAAGACAAAAAAGTTGTTTTCTCAGGTCATACAATGCTTTGACAATACAAGTAGTATACATTTCAATTTTACAGCAAAGTACTTACAGCAAACCTAATGGAAACACCTTAGGTTAACTTCCCACATGATTCTGAGATGTCTGAAAGTTGTTTCATGTCACTGCAGTGTAAGACAAAAAAGTTGTTTTCTCAGTGCATACAATGCTTTGACAATACAAGTGGTATACATTTCAATTTTACACCAAAGTACTTACAGCAAACCTAATGGAAACACCTTAGGTTAACTTCCCACATGATTCTGAGATGTCTGAAAGTTGTTTCATGCCTGTACAGTGTAAGACAAAAAAGTTGTTTTCTCAGGGCATACAATGCTTTGACAATACAAGTAGTATACATTTCAATTTTACAGCAAAGTACTTACTGCAAACCTAATGGAAACACCTTAGGTTAACTTCCCACATGATTCTGAGATGTCTGAAAGTTGTTTCATGCCTGTACAGTGTAAGACAAAAAAGTTGTTTTCTCAGGGCATACAATGCTTTGACAATACAAGTACTATACATTTCAATTTTACAGCAAAGGACTTACTGCAAACCTAATAGAAACACCTTAGGTTAACTTCCCACATGATTCTGAGATGTCTGAAAGTTGTTTTATGTCACTGCAGTGTAAGACAAAAAAGTTGTTTTCTCAGTGCATAAAATGCTTTGACAATACAAGTAGTATACATTTCAATTTTACACCAAAGTACTTACAGCAAACCTAATGGAAACACCTTAGGTTAACTTCCCACATGATTCTGAGATGTCTGAAAGTTGTTTCATGCCTGTACAGTGTAAGACAAAAAAGTTGTTTTCTCAGGGCATACAATGCTTTGACAATACAAGTAGTATACATTTCAATTTTACAGCAAAGGACTTACTGCAAACCTAATGGAAACACCTTAGGTTAACTTCCCACATGATTCTGAGATGTCTGAAAGTTGTTTCATGCCTGTACAGTGTAAGACAAAAAAGTTGTTTTCTCAGTGCATACAATGCTTTGACAATACAAGTAGTATACATTTCAATTTTACACCAAAGTACTTACTGCAAACCTAATGGAAACACCTTAGGTTAACTTCCCACATGATTCTGAGATGTCTGAAAGTTGTTTCATGCCTGCAGTGTAAGACAAAAAAGTTGATTTCTCAGTGCATACAATGCTTTGACAATAGAAGTAGCATACATTTCAATTTTACACCAAAGTACTTACAGCAAAGCTAATGGAAACACCTTAGGTTAACTTCCCACATGATTCTGAGATGTCTGAAAGTTGTTTCATGCCTGTACAGTGTAAGACAAAAAAGTTGTTTTCTCAGGGCATACAATGCTTTGACAATACAAGTAGTATACATTTCAATTTTACAGCAAAGGACTTACTGCAAACCTAATAGAAACACCTTAGGTTAACTTCCCACATGATTCTGAGATGTCTGAAAGTTGTTTCATGCCTGTACAGTGTAAGACAAAAAAGTTGTTTTCTCAGGGCATACAATGCTTTGACAATACAAGTAGTATACATTTCAATTTTACACCAAAGTACTTACAGCAAACCTAATGGAAACACCTTAGGTTAACTTCCCACATGATTCTGAGATGTCTGAAAGTTGTTTCATGCCTGTACAGTGTAAGACAAAAAAGTTGATTTCTCAGGGCATACAATGCTTTGACAATACAAGTACTATACATTTCAATTTTACAGCAAAGGACTTACTGCAAACCTAATGGAAACACCTTAGGTTAACTTCCCACATGATTCTGAGATGTCTGAAAGTTGTTTCATGTCACTGCAGTGTAAGACAAAAAAGTTGTTTTCTCAGGGCATACAATGCTTTGACAATACAAGTAGTATACATTTCAATTTTACAGCAAAGGACTTACTGCAAACCTAATGGAAACACCTTAGGTTAACTTCCCACATGATTCTGAGATGTCTGAAAGTTGTTTCATGTCACTGCAGTGTAAGACAAAAAAGTTGATTTCTCAGTGCATACAATGCTTTGACAATACAAGTGGTATACATTTCAATTTTACACCAAAGTACTTACAGCAAACCTAATGGAAACACCTTAGGTTAACTTCCCACATGATTCTGAGATGTCTGAAAGTTGTTTCATGCCTGTACAGTGTAAGACAAAAAAGTTGATTTCTCAGGGCATACAATGCTTTGACAATACAAGTAGTATACATTTCAATTTTACAGCAAAGTACTTACTGCAAACCTAATGGAAACACCTTAGGTTAACTTCCCACATGATTCTGAGATGTCTGAAAGTTGTTTCATGCCTGTACAGTGGAAGACAAAAAAGTTGTTTTCTCAGGGCATACAATGCTTTGACAATACAAGTAGTATACATTTCAATTTTACAGCAAAGTACTTACTGCAAAGCTAATGGAAACACCTTAGGTTAACTTCCCACATGATTCTGAGATGTCTGAAAGTTGTTTCATGCCTGTACAGTGTAAGACAAAAAAGTTGTTTTCTCAGTGCATACAATGCTTTGACAATACAAGTAGTATACATTTCAATTTTACAGCAAAGTACTTACTGCAAACCTAATGGAAACACCTTAGGTTAACTTCCCACATGATTCTGAGATGTCTGAAAGTTGTTTCATGCCATTGCAGTGTAAGACAAAAAAGTTGTTTTCTCAGTGCCTTGAAAGCTTTGACAATACAAGTAGCATACATTTCAATTTTACACCAAAGTACTTACAGCAAAGCTAATGGAAACACCTTAGGTTAACTTCCCACATGATTCTGAGATGTCTGAAAGTTGTTTCATGCCTGTACAGTGTAAGACAAAAAAGTTGTTTTCTCAGGGCATACAATGCTTTGACAATACAAGTAGTATACATTTCAATTTTACAGCAAAGGACTTACTGCAAACCTAATAGAAACACCTTAGGTTAACTTCCCACATGATTCTGAGATGTCTGAAAGTTGTTTCATGCCTGTACAGTGTAAGACAAAAAAGTTGTTTTCTCAGGGCATACAATGCTTTGACAATACAAGTAGTATACTTTTCAATTTTACACCAAAGTACTTACAGCAAACCTAATGGAAACACCTTAGGTTAACTTCCCACATGATTCTGAGATGTCTGAAAGTTGTTTCATGTCACTGCAGTGTAAGACAAAAAAGTTGATTTCTCAGTGCATACAATGCTTTGACAATACAAGTGGTATACATTTCAATTTTACACCAAAGTACTTACACCAAACCTAATGGAAACACCTTAGGTTAACTTCCCACATGATTCTGAGATGTCTGAAAGTTGTTTCATGCCTGTACAGTGTAAGACAAAAAAGTTGTTTTCTCAGGGCATACAATGCTTTGACAATACAAGTAGTATACATTTCAATTTTACAGCAAAGGACTGACTGCAAACTTAATAGAAACACCTCAGGTTAACTTCCCACATGATTCTGAGATGTCTGAAAGTTGTTTCATGCCTGTACAGTGTAAGACAAAAAAGTTGTTTTCTCAGGGCATACAATGCGTTGACAATACAAGTAGTATACATTTCAATTTTACAGCAAAGTACTTACAGCAAACCTAATGGAAACACCTTAGGTTAACTTCCCACATGATTCTGAGATGTCTGAAAGTTGTTTCATGCCTGTACAGTGTAAGACAAAAAAGTTGATTTCTCAGTGCATACAATGCTTTGACAATACAAGTGGTATACATTTCAATTTTACACCAAAGTACTTACAGCAAACCTAATGGAAACACCTTAGGTTAACTTCCCACATGATTCTGAGATGTCTGAAAGTTGTTTCATGCCTGTACAGTGTAAGACAAAAAAGTTGTTTTCTCAGGGCATACAATGCTTTGACAATACAAGTAGTATACATTTCAATTTTACAGCAAAGTACTTACTGCAAACCTAATGGAAACACCTTAGGTTAACTTCCCACATGATTCTGAGATGTCTGAAAGTTGTTTCATGCCTGTACAGTGTAAGACAAAAAAGTTGATTTCTCAGTGCATACAATGCTTTGACAATACAAGTGGTATACATTTCAATTTTACACCAAAGTACTTACAGCAAACCTAATGGAAACACCTTAGGTTAACTTCCCACATGATTCTGAGATGTCTGAAAGTTGTTTCATGCCTGTACAGTGTAAGACAAAAAAGTTGTTTTCTCAGGGCATACAATGCTTTGACAATACAAGTAGTATACATTTCAATTTTACAGCAAAGGACTTACTGCAAACCTAATGGAAACACCTTAGGTTAACTTCCCACATGTTTCTGAGATGTCTGAAAGTTGTTTCATGCCTGTACAGTGGAAGACAAAAAAGTTGTTTTCTCAGGGCATACAATGCTTTGACAATACAAGTAGTATACATTTCAATTTTACAGCAAAGGACTTACTGCAAACCTAATAGAAACACCTTAGGTTAACTTCCCACATGATTCTGAGATGTCTGAAAGTTGTTTCATGCCTGTACAGTGTAAGACAAAAAAGTTGTTTTCTCAGGGCATACAATGCTTTGACAATACAAGTAGTATACATTTCAATTTTACACCAAAGTACTTACAGCAAACCTAATGGAAACACCTTAGGTTAACTTCCCACATGATTCTGAGATGTCTGAAAGTTGTTTCATGTCACTGCAGTGTAAGACAAAAAAGTTGATTTCTCAGTGCATACAATGCTTTGACAATACAAGTAGTATACATTTCAATTTTACACCAAAGTACTTACAGCAAACCTAATGGAAACACCTTAGGTTAACTTCCCACATGATTCTGAGATGTCTGAAAGTTGTTTCATGCCTGTACAGTGTAAGACAAAAAAGTTGTTTTCTCAGGGCATACAATGCTTTGACAATACAAGTAGTATACATTTCAATTTTACACCAAAGTACTTACTGCAAACCTAATGGAAACACCTTAGGTTAACTTCCCACATGATTCTGAGATGTCTGAAAGTTGTTTCATGCCTGTACAGTGTAAGACAAAAAAGTTGTTTTCTCAGGGCATACAATGCTTTGACAATACAAGTAGTATACATTTCAATTTTACAGCAAAGGACTTACTGCAAACCTAATGGAAACACCTGAGGTTAACTTCCCACATGATTCTGAGATGTCTGAAAGTTGTTTCATGTCACTGCAGTGTAAGACAAAAAAGTTGATTTCTCAGTGCATACAATGCTTTGACAATACAAGTGGTATACATTTCAATTTTACAGCAAAGTACTTACACGAAACCTAATGGAAACACCTTAGGTTAACTTCCCACATGATTCTGAGATGTCTGAAAGTTGTTTCATGCCTATACAGTGTAAGACGAAAAAGTTGTTTTCTCAGGGCATACAATGCTTTGACAATACAAGTAGTATACATTTCAATTTTACAGCAAAGGACTTACTGCAAACCTAATAGAAACACCTTAGGTTAACTTCCCACATGATTCTGAGATGTCTGAAAGTTGTTTCATGTCACTGCAGTGTAAGACAAAAAAGTTGATTTCTCAGTGCATACAATGCTTTGACAATACAAGTAGTATACATTTCAATTTTACACCAAAGTACTTACGCAAACCTAATGGAAACACCTTAGGTTAACTTCCCACATGATTCTGAGATGTCTGAAAGTTATTTCATGCCTGTACAGTGTAAGACAAAAAAGTTGTTTTCACAGGGCATACAATGCTTTGACAATACAAGTAGTATACATTTCAATTTTACAGCAAAGGACTTACTGCAAACCTAATGGAAACACCTTAGGTTAACTTCCCACATGATTCTGAGATGTCTGAAAGTTGTTTCATGCCTGTACAGTGTAAGACAAAAAAGTTGTTTTCTCAGTGCATACAATGCTTTGACAATACAAGTAGTATACATTTCAATTTTACACCAAAGTACTTACTGCAAACCTAATGGAAACACCTTAGGTTAACTTCCCACATGATTCTGAGATGTCTGAAAGTTGTTTCATGCCTGTACAGTGTAAGACAAAAAAGTTGTTTTCTCAGGGCATACAATGCTTTGACAATACAAGTAGTATACATTTCAATTTTACAGCAAAGGACTTACTGCAAACCTAATGGAAACACCTGAGGTTAACTTCCCACATGATTCTGAGATGTCTGAAAGTTGTTTCATGTCACTGCAGTGTAAGACAAAAAAGTTGATTTCTCAGTGCATACAATGCTTTGACAGTACAAGTGGTATAAATTTCAATTTTACACCAAAGTACTTATACCAAACCTAATGGAAACACCTTAGGTTAACTTCCCACATGATTCTGAGATGTCTGAAAGTTGTTTCATGCCTGTACAGTGTAAGACAAAAAAGTTGTTTTCACAGGGCATACAATGCTTTGACAATACAAGTAGTATACATTTCAATTTTACAGCAAAGTACTTACTGCAAAGCTGATGGAAACACCTTAGGTTAACTTCCCACATGATTCTGAGATGTCTGAAAGTTGTTTCATGCCTTTACAGTGTAAGAAAAAAAAGTTGTTTTCTCAGTGCATACAATGCTTTGACAATACAAGTAGTATACATTTCAATTTTACACCAAAGTACTTACTGCAAACCTAATGGAAACACCTTAGGTTAACTTCCCACATGATTCTGAGATGTCTGAAAGTTGTTTCATGCCTGTACAGTGTAAGACAAAAAAGTTGTTTTCTCAGGGCATACAATGCTTTGACAATACAAGTAGTATACATTTCAATTTTACAGCAAAGGACTTACTGCAAACCTAATGGAAACACCTTAGGTTAACTTCCCACATGATTCTGAGATGTCTGAACGTTGTTTCATGTCACTGCAGTGTAAGACAAAAAAGTTGTTTTCTCAGTGCATACAATGCTTTGACAATACAAGTGGTATACATTTCAATTTTACACCAAAGTACTTATACCAAACCTAATGGAAACACCTTAGGTTAACTTCCCACATGATTCTGAGATGTCTGAAAGTTGTTTCATGCCTGTACAGTGTAAGACAAAAAAGTTGTTTTCTCAGGGCATACAATGCTTTGACAATACAAGTAGTATACATTTCAATTTTACAGCAAAGGACTTACTGCAAACCTAATGGAAACACCTTAGGTTAACTTCCCACATGATTCTGAGATGTCTGAAAGTTGTTTCATGCCTGTACAGTGTAAGACAAAAAAGTTGTTTTCTCAGTGCATACAATGCTTTGACAATACCAGTAGTATACATTTCAATTTTACACCAAAGTACTGACTGCAAACCTAATGTAAACACCTTAGGTTAACTTCCCACATGATTCTGAGATGTCTGAAAGTTGTTTCATGCCTGTACAGTGTAAGACAAACAAGTTGTTTTCTCAGGGCATACAATGCTTTGACAATACAAGTAGTATACATTTCAATTTTACAGCAAAGGACTTACTGCAAACCTAATAGAAACACCTTAGGTTAACTTCCCACATGATTCTGAGATGTCTGAAAGTTGTTTCATGCCTGTACAGTGTAAGACAAAAAAGTTGTTTTCTCAGGGCATACAATGCTTTGACAATACAAGTAGTATACATTTCAATTTTACACCAAAGTACTTGCAGCAAACCTAATGGACACACCTTTGGTTAACTTCCCACATGATTCTGAGATGTCTGAAAGTTGTTTCATGTCACTGCAGTGTAAGACAAAAAAGTTGATTTCTCAGTGCATACAATGCTTTCACAATACAAGTGGTATACATTTCAATTTTACACCAAAGTACTTACACCAAACCTAATGGAAACACCTTAGGTTAACTTCCCACATGATTCTGAGATGTCTGAAAGTTGTTTCATGCCTGTACAGTGTAAGACAAAAAAGTTGTTTTCTCAGGGCATACAATGCTTTGACAATACAAGTAGTATACATTTCAATTTTACAGCAAAGGACTTACTGCAAACCTAATAGAAACACCTTAGGTTAACTTCCCACATGATTCTGAGATGTCTGAAAGTTGTTTCATGCCTGTACAGTGTAAGACAAAAAAGTTGTTTTCTCAGGGCATACAATGCTTTGACAATACAAGTAGTATACATTTCAATTTTACAGCAAAGTACTTACTGCAAAGCTAATGGAAACACCTTAGGTTAACTTCCCACATGATTCTGAGATGTCTGAAAGTTGTTTCATGTCACTGCAGTGTAAGACAAAAAAGTTGATTTCTCAGTGCATACAATGCTTTGACAATACAAGTAGAATACATTTCAATTTTACAGCAAAGTACTTACTGCAAAGCTGATGGAAACACCTTAGGTTAACTTCCCACATGATTCTGAGATGTCTGAAAGTTGTTTCATGCCTTTACAGTGTAAGACAAAAAAGTTGTTTTCTCAGTGCATACAATGCTTTGACAATACAAGTAGTATACATTTCAATTTTACACCAAAGTACTTACTGCAAACCTAATGGAAACACCTTAGGTTAACTTCCCACATGATTCTGAGATGTCTGAAAGTTGTTTCATGCCTGTACAGTGTAAGACAAACAAGTTGTTTTCTCAGGGCATACAATGCTTTGACAATACAAGTAGTATACATTTCAATTTTACAGCAAAGTACTTACTGCAAAGCTAATGGAAACACCTTAGGTTAACTTCCCACATGATTCTGAGATGTCTGAAAGTTGTTTCATGTCACTGCAGTGTAAGACAAAAAAGTTGATTTCTCAGTGCATACAATGCTTTGACAATACAAGTGGTATACATTTCAATTTTACACCAAAGTACTTATACCAAACCTAAAGGAAACACCTTAGGTTAACTTCCCACATGATTCTGAGATGTCTGAAAGTTGTTTCATGCCTGTACAGTGTAAGACAAAAAAGTTGTTTTCTCAGGGCATACAATGCTTTGACAATACAAGTAGTATACATTTCAATTTTACAGCAAAGGACTTACTGCAAACCTAATAGAAACACCTTAGGTTAACTTCCCACATGATTCTGAGATGTCTGAAAGTTGTTTTATGTCACTGCAGTGTAAGACAAAAAAGTTGTTTTCTCAGTGCATAAAATGCTTTGACAATACAAGTGGTATACATTTCAATTTTACACCAAAGTACTTACAGCAAACCTAATGGAAACACCTTAGGTTAACTTCCCACATGATTCTGAGATGTCTGAAAGTTGTTTCATGCCTGTACAGTGTAAGACAAAAAAGTTGTTTTCTCAGGGCATACAATGCTTTGACAATACAAGTAGTATACATTTCAATTTTACAGCAAAGGACTTACTGCAAACCTAATGGAAACACCTTAGGTTAACTTCCCACATGATTCTGAGATGTCTGAAAGTTGTTTCATGTCACTGCAGTGTAAGACAAAAAAGTTGATTTCTCAGTGCATACAATGCTTTGACAATACAAGTAGTATACATTTCAATTTTACACCAAAGTACTTACAGCAAACCTAATGGAAACACCTTAGGTTAACTTCCCACATGATTCTGAGATGTCTGAAAGTTGTTTCATGCCTGTACAGTGTAAGACAAAAAAGTTGATTTCTCAGGGCATACAATGCTTTGACAATACAAGTACTATACATTTCAATTTTACAGCAAAGGACTTACTGCAAACCTAATGGAAACACCTTAGGTTAACTTCCCACATGATTCTGAGATGTCTGAAAGTTGTTTCATGCCTGTACAGTGGAAGACAAAAAAGTTGTTTTCTCAGGGCATACAATGCTTTGACAATACAAGTAGTATACATTTCAATTTTACAGCAAAGGACTTACTGCAAACCTAATGGAAACACCTTAGGTTAACTTCCCACATGATTCTGAGATGTCTGAAAGTTGTTTCATGCCTGTACAGTGTAAGACAAAAAAGTTGTTTTCTCAGGGCATACAATGCTTTGACAATACAACAAGTATACATTTCAATTTTACATCAAAGTACTTACTGCAAAGCTAATGGAAACACCTTAGGTTAACTTCCCACATGATTCTGAGATGTCTGAACGTTGTTTCATGTCACTGCAGTGTAAGACAAAAAAGTTGTTTTCTCAGTGCATACAATGCTTTGACAATACAAGTGGTATACATTTCAATTTTACACCAAAGTACTTACACCAAACCTAATGGAAACACCTTAGGTTAACTTCCCACATGATTCTGAGATGTCTGAAAGTTGTTTCATGCCTGTACAGTGTAAGACAAAAAAGTTGTTTTCTCAGTGCCTTGAAAGCTTTGACAATACAAGTAGTATACATTTCAATTTTACAGCAAAGTACTTACTGCAAAGCTAATGGAAACACCTTAGGTTAACTTCCCACATGATTCTGAGATGTCTGAAAGTTGTTTCATGCCTGTACAGTGTAAGACAAAAAAGTTGTTTTCTCAGTGCATACAATGCTTTGACAATACAAGTAGTATACATTTCAATTTTACACCAAAGTACTTACAGCAAACCTAATGGAAACACCTTAGGTTAACTTCCCACATGATTCTGAGATGTCTGAAAGTTGTTTCATGCCTGTACAGTGTAAGACAAAAAAGTTGTTTTCTCAGGGCATACAATGCTTTGACAATACAAGTAGTATACATTTCAATTTTACAGCAAAGGACTTACTGCAAACCTAATGGAAACACCTTAGGTTAACTTCCCACATGATTCTGAGATGTCTGAAAGTTGTTTCATGCCTGTACAGTGTAAGACAAAAAAGTTGTTTTCTC
Organism: Mobula hypostoma; assembly: GCF_963921235.1. Lineage (NCBI taxonomy): Eukaryota > Metazoa > Chordata > Chondrichthyes > Myliobatiformes > Myliobatidae > Mobula > Mobula hypostoma. The sequence goes on along the minus strand of NC_086109.1, from coordinate 51,326,843 downwards.
AGGGCATACAATGCTTTGACAATACAAGTAGTATACATTTCAATTTTACAGCAAAGGACTTACTGCAAACCCAATGGAAACAGCTTAGGTTAACTTCCCACATGATTCTGAGATTTCTGAAAGTTGTTTCATGTCACTGCAGTGTAAGACAAAAAAGTTGATTTCTCAGTGCATACAATGCTTTGACAGTACAAGTGGTATAAATTTCAATTTTACACCAAAGTACTTATACCAAACCTAATGGAAACACCTTAGGTTAACTTCCCACATGATTCTGAGATGTCTGAAAGTTGTTTCATGCCTGTACAGTGTAAGACAAAAATGTTGTTTTATCAGGGCATACAATGCTTTGACAATACAAGTAGTATACATTTCAATTTTACAGCAAAGGACTTACTGCAAACCTAATAGAAACACCTTAGGTTAACTTCCCACATGATTCTGAGATGTCTGAAAGTTGTTTCATGTCACTGCAGTGCAAGACAAAAAAGTTGATTTCTCAGTGCATACAATGCTTTGACAATACAAGTGGTATACATTTCAATTTTACACCAAAGTACTTACACCAAACCTAATGGAAACACCTTAGGTTAACTTCCCACATGATTCTGAGATGTCTGAAAGTTGTTTCATGCCTGTACAGTGTAAGACAAAAAAGTTGTTTTCTCAGGGCATACAATGCTTTGACAATACAAGTAGTATACATTTCAATTTTACAGCAAAGGACTTACTGCAAACCTAATAGAAACACCTTAGGTTAACTTCCCACATGATTCTGAGATGTCTGAAAGTTGTTTCATGTCACTGCAGTGTAAGACAAAAAAGTTGATTTCTCAGTGCATACAATGCTTTGACAATACAAGCAGTATGCATTTCAATTTTACACCAAAGTACTTACAGCAAACCTAATGGAAACACTTTAGGTTAACTTCCAACATGATTCTGAGATGTCTGAAAGTTGTTTCATGCCTGTACAGTGTAAGACAAAAAAAGTTGATTTCTCAGGGCATACAATGCTTTGTCAATACAAGCAGTATACATTTCAATTTTACAGCAAAGGACTTACTGCAAACCTAAAGGAAACACCTTAGGTTAACTTCCCACATGATTCTGAGATGTCTGAAAGTTGTTTCATGCCTGTACAGTGTAAGACAAAAAAGTTGTTTTCTCAGGGCATACAATGCTTTGACAATACAAGTAGTATACATTTCAATTTTACAGCAAAGGACTTACTGCAAACCTAATGGAAACACCTTAGGTTAACTTCCCACATGATTCTGAGATGTCTGAAAGTTGTTTCATGCCTGTACAGTGTAAGACAAAAAAGTTGTTTTCTCAGGGCATACAATGCTTTGACAATACAAGTAGTATACATTTCAATTTTACAGCAAAGTACTTACTGCAAACCTAATGGAAACACCTTAGGTTAACTTCCCACATGATTCTGAGATGTCTGAACGTTGTTTTATGTCACTGCAGTGTAAGACAAAAAAGTTGTTTTCTCAGTGCATAAAATGCTTTGACAATACAAGTGGTATACATTTCAATTTTACACCAAAGTACTTACACCAAACCTAATGGAAACACCTTAGGTTAACTTCCCACATGATTCTGAGATGTCTGAAAGTTGTTTCATGCCTGTGCAGTGTAAGACAAAAAAGTTGTTTTCTCAGTGCATACAATGCTTTGACAATACAAGTTGTATACATTTCAAATTTACAGCAAAATACTTACTGCAAACCTAATGGAAACACCTTAGGTTAACTTCCCACATGATTCTGAGATGTCTGAAAGTTGTTTCATGCCTGTACAGTGTAAGACAAAAAAGTTGATTTCTCAGTGCATACAATGCTTTGACAATACAAGTAGTATACATTTCAATTTTACACCAAAGTACTTACTGCAAAACTAATGGAAACACCTTAGGTTAACTTCCCACATGATTCTGAGATGTCTGAAAGTTTGTTTCATGCCTGTACAGTGTAAGACAAAAAAGTTGTTTTCTCAGGGCATACAATGCTTTGACAATACAAGTAGTATACATTTCAATTTTACAGCAAAGGACTTACTGCAAACCTAATGGAAACACCTTAGGTTAACTTCCCACATGATTCTGAGATGTCTGAAAGTTGTTTCATGTCACTGCAGTGTAAGACAAAAAAGTTGATTTCTCAGTGCATACAATGCTTTGACAATACAAGTGGTATACATTTCAATTTTACACCAAAGTACTTACAGCAAACCTAATGGAAACACCTTAGGTTAACTTCCCACATGATTCTGAGATGTCTGAAAGTTGTTTCATGCCTGTACAGTGTAAGACAAAAAAGTTGTTTTCTCAGGGCATACAATGCTTTGACAATACAAGTAGTATACATTTCAATTTTACAGCAAAGGACTTACTGCAAACCTAATGGAAACACCTTAGGTTAACTTCCCACATGATTCTGAGATGTCTGAAAGTTGTTTCATGTCACTGCAGTGTAAGACAAAAAAGTTGATTTCTCAGTGCATACAATGCTTTGACAATACAAGTGGTATACATTTCAATTTTACACCAAAGTACTTATACCAAACCTAATGGAAACACTTTAGGTTAACTTCCAACATGATTCTGAGGTGTCTGAAAGTTATTTCATGCCTGTACAGTGTAAGACAAAAATGTTGTTTTCTCAGGGCATACAATGCTTTGACAATACAAGTAGTATACATTTCAATTTTACAGCAAAGGACTTACTGCAAACCTAATGGAAACACCTGAGGTTAACTTCCCACATGATTCTGAGATGTCTGAAAGTTATTTCATGTTACTGCAGTGTAAGACAAAAAAGTTGATTTCTCAGTGCATACAATGCTTTGACAATACAAGTGGTATACATTTCAATTTTACACCAAAGTACTTACACCAAACCTAATGGAAACACCTTAGGTTAACTTCCCACATGATTCTGAGATGTCTGAAAGTTGTTTCATGCCTGTACAGTGTAAGACAAAAAAGTTGTTTTCTCAGGGCATACAATGCTTTGACAATACAAGTTGTATATATTTCAATTTTACAGCAAAGGACTTACTGCAAACCTAATGGAAACACCTTAGGTTAACTTCCCACATGATTCTGAGATGTCTGAAAGTTGTTTCATGTCACTGCAGTGTAAGACAAAAAAGTTGATTTCTCAGTGCATACAATGCTTTGACAATACAAGTAGTATACATTTCAATTTTACACCAAAGTACTTACAGCAAACCTAATGGAAACACCTTAGGTTAACTTCCCACATGATTCTGAGATGTCTGAAAGTTGTTTCATGCCTGTACAGTGTAAGACAAAAAAGTTGTTTTCTCAGGGCATACAATGCTTTGACAATACAAGTAGTATACATTTCAATTTTACAGCAAAGGACTTACTGCAAACCTAATGGAAACACCTTAGGTTAACTTCCCACATGATTCTGAGATGTCTGAAAGTTGTTTCATGCCTGTACAGTGTAAGACAAAAAAGTTGTTTTCTCAGGGCATACAATGCTTTGACAATACAAGTAGTATACATTTCAATTTTACAGCAAAGGACTTACTGCAAACCTAATAGAAACACCGTAGGTTAACTTCCCACATGATTCTGAGATGTCTGAAAGTTGTTTCATGCCACTCAGTGTAAGACAAAAAAGTTGTTTTCTCAGTGCATACAATGCTTTGACAATACAAGTAGTATACATTTCAATTTTACCAAAGTACTTACTGCAAACCTAATGGAAACACCTTAGGTTAACTTCCCACATGATTCTGAGATGTCTGAAGGTTGTTTCATGTCACTGCAGTGCAAGACAAAAAAGTTGATTTCTCAGTGCATACAATGCTTTGACAATACAAGTGGTATAAATTTCAATTTTACACCAAAGTACTTATACCAAACCTAATGGAAACACCTTAGGTTAACTTCCCACATGATTCTGAGATGTCTGAAAGTTGTTTCATGCCTGTACAGTGTAAGACAAAAAAGTTGTTTTCTCAGTGCATACAATGCTTTGACAATACAAGTAGTATACATTTCAATTTTACAGCAAAGTACTTACTGCAAACCTAATGGAAACACCTTAGGTTAACTTCCCACATGATTCTGAGATGTCTGAAAGTTGTTTCATGCCTGTACAGTGTAAGACAAAAAAGTTGTTTTCTCAGTGCATACAATGCTTTGACAATACAAGTAGTATACATTTCAATTTTACACCAAAGTACTTACTGCAAACCTAATGGAAACACCTTAGGTTAACTTCCCACATGATTCTGAGATGTCTGAAAGTTGTTTCATGCCTGTACAGTGTAAGACAAAAAAGTTGTTTTCTCAGGGCATACAATGCTTTGACAATACAAGTAGTATACATTTCAATTTTACAGCAAAGGACTTACTGCAAACCTAATGGAAACACCAGAGGTTAACTTCCCACATGATTCTGAGATGTCTGAAAGTTGTTTCATGTCACTGCAGTGTAAGACAAAAAAGTTGATTTCTCAGTGCATACAATGCTTTGACAATACAAGTGGTATACATTTCAATTTTACACCAAAGTACTTACACCAAACCTAATGGAAACACCTTAGGTTAACTTCCCACATGATTCTGAGATGTCTGAAAGTTGTTTCATGCCTGTACAGTGTAAGACAAAAAAGTTGTTTTCTCAGGGCATACAATGCTTTGACAATACAAGTAGTATACATTTCAATTTTACAGCAAAGGACTTACTGCAAACCTAATAGAAACACCTTAGGTTAACTTCCCACATGATTCTGAGATGTCTGAAAGTTGTTTCATGCCACTGCAGTGTAAGACAAAAAAGTTGATTTCTCAGTGCATACAATGCTTTGACAATACAAGTAGTATACATTTCAATTTTACACCAAAGTACTTACACCAAACCTAATGGAAACACCTTAGGTTAACTTCCCACATGATTCTGAGATGTCTGAAAGTTGTTTCATGCCTGTATAGTGTAAGACAAAAAAGTTGTTTTCTCAGGGCATACAATGCTTTGACAATACAAGTAGTATACATTTCAATTTTACAGCAAAGGACTTACTGCAAACCTAATGGAAACACCTTAGGTTAACTTCCCACATGATTCTGAGATGTCTGAAAGTTGTTTCATGTCACTGCAGTGTAAGACAAAAAAGTTGATTTCTCAGTGCATACAATGCTTTGACAATACAAGTGGTATACATTTCAATTTTACACCAAAGTACTTACACCAAACCTAATGGAAACACCTTAGGTTAACTTCCCACATGATTCTGAGATGTCTGAAAGTTGTTTCATGCTTCTCAGTGTAAGACAAAAAAGTTGTTTTCTCAGTGCATACAATGCTTTGACAATACAAGTAGTATACATTTCAATTTTACAGCAAAGGACTTACTGCAAACCTAATAGAAACACCTTAGGTTAACTTCCCACATGATTCTGAGATGTCTGAAAGTTGTTTCATGTCACTGCAGTGTAAGACAAAAAAGTTGATTTCTCAGTGCATACAATGCTTTGACAATACAAGTGGTATACATTTCAATTTTACACCAAAGTACTTACACCAAACCTAATGGAAACACCTTAGGTTAACTTCCCACATGATTCTGAGATGTCTGAAAGTTGTTTCATGCCTGTACAGTGTAAGACAAAAAAGTTGTTTTCTCAGGGCATACAATGCTTTGACAATACAAGTAGTATACATTTCAATTTTACAGCAAAGGACTTACTGCAAACCTAATAGAAACACCTTAGGTTAACTTCCCACATGATTCTGAGATGTCTGAAAGTTGTTTCATGCCTGTACAGTGTAAGACAAAAAAGTTGTTTTCTCAGGGCATACAATGCTTTGACAATACAAGTAGTATACATTTCAATTTTACAACAAAGTACTTACTGCAAACCTAATGGAAACACCTTAGGTTAACTTCCCACATGATTCTGAGATGTCTGAAAGTTGTTTCATGTCACTGCAGTGTAAGACAAAAAAGTTGATTTCTCAGTGCATACAATGCTTTGACAATACAAGTGGTATACATTTCAATTTTACAGCAAAGTACTTATAACAAACTTAATGGAAACACTTTAGGTTAACTTCCCACATGATTCTGATATGTCTGAAAGTTGTTACATGCCTGTCCAGTGTAAGACAAAAAAGTTGTTTTCTCAGTGCATACAATGCTTTGACAATACAAGTAGAATACATTTCAATTTTACAGCAAAGTACTTACTGCAAAGCTGATGGAAACACCTTAGGTTAAGTTCCCACATGATTCTGAGATGTCTGAAAGTTGTTTCATGCCTGTACAGTGTAAGACAAAAAAGTTGTTTTCTCAGTGCATACAATGCTTTGACAATACAAGTAGTATACATTTCAATTTTACACCAAAGTACTTACTGCAAACCTAATGGAAACACCTTAGGTTAACTTCCCACATGATTCTGAGATGTCTGAAAGTTGTTTCATGCCTGTACAGTGTAAGACAAAAAAGTTGTTTTCTCAGGGCATACAATGCTTTGACAATACAAGTAGTATACATTTCAATTTTACAGCAAAGGGCTTACTGCAAACCTAATAGAAACACCTTAGGTTAACTTCCCACATGATTCTGAGATGTCTGAAAGTTGTTTCATGTCACTGCAGTGCAAGACAAAAAAGTTGATTTCTCAGTGCATACAATGCTTTGACAATACAAGTGGTATACATTTCAATTTTACAGCAAAGGACTTACTGCAAACCTAATGGAAACACCTTAGGTTAACTTCCCACATGATTCTGAGATGTCTGAAAGTTCTTTCATACCTGTACAGTGTAAGACAAAAAAGTTGTTTTCTCAGTGCATACAATGCTTTGACAATACAAGTAGTATACATTTCAATTTTACAGCAAAGTACTTACTGCAAACCTAATGGAAACACCTTAGGTTAACTTCCCACATGATTCTG